>NW_027279795.1:297500-422500 GCF_046629955.1 Centroberyx affinis
TGGGCGGGTCCCGGCCGGGGCTCCCCTCAATGTGCTCTTGAGAAAACCCCTTATGCGTGAAAAAGCCCCCTTTCTCCGTCTTTTGTCCGACACAGTTTTATGGGACAACATTGGGCATTATGAGGTTTGGGGGATTTTTCACGGGACTCTATAGAAGGGTATAATCCTTTCAGGCAGAGGACGAATAAAAAGTTTTAACCTGCTGTTTTCATATTTATTAGCTGGTTATAGCAGACGAGGCAGCTGAACCCTCACCGCCCCACCAACAGGCTTCTACGGTAACCCCCCCCCCCCCCCCCCCCCCCACACACACACACACACACACAACTCCAAGAATCAAAGTTTGACAGGATGCTGCGCCTTGAGAGCGGCTCTTGTAATGGACCTGATTGCTTTAACTGAATTAGTCAGTGAGTCAAGTGGGAGACTTGACATACGGGTCACATAGGCCGAACACGCTGTATGTTTTGTTGTTCTAGTCAACAGGTTGTTACAACACATTATTAGACGTGTTTGCCTATAATATTTCACACAGTCAAAGGGGTTTCGCTCCGCCTTTGTCTCCTCTGTCAAATGTTGTCAATTGATGATTTGCGATTTGTCGATGGTTTTCAATTTTGACCTAATCAAGTTAAGTAAACCAATTTCGAATACAATGAAACACACATTATCGATGACAAAATCCATTCACAAATCTAGATCTACTAAGAATAATTTGTTTCAATACATTAAGGCTTGTTGGGCCTAGTAATAACGACTAAACAAAATGATTCAAATGGATAATAATTTAATTATTTAGCTAACTGAAATGAGAGCTTTAATTAAACAGTTAGGCCTATCCCCTCTGTTTAAAGTCATACAGGGCCCTTTCTCTTCAGTATGACACTGTGCAATGCAAATTGCATCTTAAACTTAAGTGAGTGCACACATCTCAAAACGGCCCAAGACTCAACACAGTTTTCAGAAATCATTTTCACATCAGTCAATCTTAAATTAGTTCAGAGTGTGATTTTGCAGATGATTAGCTGAAAATATGTCTGTTTTCAAATCCTATTATTAAATTGGGTTTCATAACTCCCCCTCAAACACTCTTAGAATTGGAATCTATCTATCTATCTATCTGTCTGTCTGTCTGTCTGTCTGTCTGTCTGTATGTATGCACGTATGTTTTGTTCTTTCTCTCTGACGACAGGTCTTTCTATCCAGTTCATCATACACAGGCCTGCGGCCGCAACCCCCCCCCCCCCATCCCTCCCTCCGCCCCCCCTCCTCCCTTCATCCCTCCCTACTCCTCTACCTCCCTCTATCCCCACCACCACCCCATTTCTGTCAAAGCTGATTGTTTCCACGCCAGCAGAGTGCTGCGGGCTACCACACTGTCACACTACATCAGGCAGAGGAAAGAAGGAGAGAGAGAGAGAGAGAGAGAGAGAGAGAGAGAGACAGAGAGAGAGAGAGACACAGAGAGAGAGAGACAGACTCCAATAGGGTCTATGTTCACCCTATTCAGAAGCTGAACACAGACAGGGCAGCTATAGCCGAGGCAACACCAGGGATTCCCAAACTTTCTCATGTCAAGGACATCCAAACAGATGCGCATTAGACCCGCAGACCCAAGATTTTGTCCCAAGGAATCCCAATCTGAAGATTTTTAGTGTTAAATGTGACTTGGGACAGAATTATATAACTGTAGATGGGGGGAGGCCTGACAGCAGGAAGAGTGAAAGCTATAAAACAGACATCCTTACACACTAAATGTGCAAAACATCAGGGGCACTTAACTCTTTTCATGAAGTACACTAATGAGGTGAATCCAGGTAAAAGCCATTATCCCTTATTAAATCTATACCAATCACAAAGGAGGAGATGGAGATGAAGAGAAGCAGATGAGTTAGAGAAGGGGCTGCAACTCAATATCAGGAAGATGTAATTAATATTTTGCACATTCATTGTTATACCACAGAGCCCAGATTTTGTCCCAGATTTTTAGTGTTAAGTGCAACTTGGGGCAGAATTATGTAGCTAACTGTAGCCTATATATGGTCATGTAATTTCCCCATGTGTGGATAGGTAGGTTAAGGTGTTTTTTATTTAAATGCTGGCTATACTTGATCATCTGTATAAACCTGATGAAGACCATTATGTCGTCATTTTTAATTGTGTTGCAGCTTGTGTAATAAAGGCTTTTTCACTTTCGAGAGAGTGCCTTGATTTTTTTTTTAGATTATTGCTTTTTAGAAATCATTTTTTCTTCACTTTAAGAATCAAATTTTTTTCTAGTATCATTACATAACTTAATCCTGTAGATGGGTGGATAGGCCAAACAACAGGAAGAGTGAAACCTATAAAACAGCCATCCTTATACATTAAACACTTTGTAAACTCTGCTTTTGCAAAAAACGTCATACAAATAAAGATGTAGCATTTGTTATTATCATTGTGCTTATTGCTAGTGAGTGAAATAATCCTGAAATTAAACTATAAACTATGCCTTCCCCCCCTTCAAGAATCCCTGCTGGTCCCCACTGTGGACACCACTGCTCCACACTGTTGGATCCAGCCGTCATGCGCACTACTGCCCCCTGGCGTCCCCAACACGGAGGCCAAAGAGCTGTACGCAGGCCTCCACTGGCTCGTGACGCTGTGTGATGGGGTGTCTCCCCCTGCTGGCCGTCAGTAAACTGCAGGCTCCGGAGGGGGGAGAAGCGGCTCTGACCCCTGCAGGTCAGCGCTTTGTCCGTCCGTGACGTGTGAAAACAGTTTCCAGGGGGTTTTCTGCAGCACACCCTTCAAACGGCTTTGTTCCCGAGAGCCACGTGAAGCATGACGTAAGCCTGAGTCAAAGGTTGTTGTTAGGTCAGAGGCAATATAAGTTCACTCAAGCCTAACGAAAAATCAATATAATATTCCTATAATATTCCTATAGGGACTTGTAGTATGTCTGTGGGAGTTTAGAGTGACTTTTATGGTGTTTTTTTTTACCTCCAATATTCTTTGTTGTGATATTTATATGGTATCCTCCTAAATTTCTGATATGATTACTATAGTATTTTTTTTTTCATAAGGGAAGGTGTACACAAGACATTTCAGTTATGCCTGTTAAAATCCATAATGATAGATATATTATCATTCATATCCCTTATTGCCCATGCTCATATCCCATATTGCCTTTGGAGGACCAAAGGCAATATTGCTCGTGCTTAAAAGTTGCTTTACGAAAATGAAATGCAGTAAAAAAAAAAAATCCTAAAAGTTTTATAGGGATACTATAGAAATATCACACCAAAAACTATAGAAAAATATGAGAGTATTATAAGACTATTATATACCATAGATTTAAATATTTTTCCTTGAAGGCGGCTAAATTCTTTCTTAGAAATTGAAATGTCGATTCATTTTACATACCAACTATTGTTCGGAAATGAACGAGCAGGTGAACTGTCTTAGAAAATAGCAACAAAAATCTCATATGCACATCCGTGACACTTGGCGCCGTGGGTGCCACCGGGCCAGCTGTGCGCGCCTTTCTGCTTCCTAGGATATTTTGGGTAAAAAAAAAAAAAAAACCCAGAAAAAACACCTCCAACACCGTGACTAAGTGTCATTCCCTTCTATTGTTTTCCCCCGTTTTATTTCTGACTGAATTAGCGGGTTTTCGTGACAGAGAGAGGCAGAAAGAGAGAATTGAATTGAGAGTGGCGCACCCATATGTGCGCCTCCCGGTGCGCGCTGCGCTCTCTCACCGCGCCCAGCGGGAAACCCGGTCACACGTTACCGTGTGGCCGATTATACAGTGTCACCTAGACCAAGGAATGTGTTTGGGGTGAGGATGTAGAGGAAGGCAAACCCAAAACCGTTAAAGTGTGCATCATAGGCTAGATAGTGGTATCAAATTGGTGTAAAGTATATGAAGATAGGGTATTTTATGAAAAGAAAATGATAACTTAATGGGTTTTTTCCTGGAAATAGGCTATAATAGGCTATATTTTTCTTTCGATTGGTTAGTCTTGTTTGCCTTTTGATCCTCACAGATTGGAGGCCATAGTTTACCCGCCATGCACTGGGATATTGTAGGAAACAGTTTTAGAATAGGCTAAAAAATCGGAGTCAACCAACCAAGAACCAAGAAAAGTGAGAGACAAACCGCGGCCCTTTGTTGAAGCCGGTCCTGTGACAGCAGATACCACCCTGACTGCATGGATCCTAGCCTAAGGTCGAGGGTTTTTTTTAGACTCGTTCATCTCTCATTTCAAGCTTTGTTTTGATGAATGTGTAAGGTTACCTAACTGCCCTGAAATCACGTCGCGGTGGTTTACAAAATTACCATCAAAGGCAGTTTTGTTCTTCCACTGTGTCCTCGCCGGTGCGTCGCTCCCCCATCTCGACAAATTACAGTGTAAACATGTTATCCGTTATCCCGCTTCGCCTTTCTGATGCCTCGCGCATATCCAGCCGAAGCCAACGAACAACGGATCAATATGTAAATTCGCTCACACTTTCACTGCGATGCCTGCGTCCAAGAGAGGCGATAAGCTTAAAACATAAGCAGGAGTTAGGAGGCATAGCCGGGGATTATCCCAAACTTGCCCGGGGGTTTGGCGCTCTTGCGCGCAACTGGACCGGGCGTCTGTTCACCGGGGCCGGATAGGACCTGCAGGGCCCCGGGGCGCAGACTGACAGGCTCCCCGGGGGCCGCACGGCGAGGCGAGGGCCCCGCGACCAGCTCAGCTCAGACTGGAGATTATAGGGTGGCAAGGAGGCTGGTATCTCTGCGAGCACACACACACACGCACACACACATACACACATACACACACACACACACACACACACACACACATACACACATACACACACACAGACACACACACTCGCGCATACAAGGGAAGAGGTGAGATGTTCTCGGAATGCCCGAGGCAGCAGCCATGCCCATAAAGATTGAGGCTTGTTCCTCACACGGCTATCACACTCCCCGCAGAACACACACTCCCTGCCCCGTGTGATGAGCCGATACAAAACCAACTTTGTTCAGCTGACAAAGAGGCAATTGTTAACTGAAAGGTCATTCGCCAGCGGCTAGGATACATGTTTTCAACAACTAATCTATAGAAGATTAAAACTGGCCTGTGTCGGCCCTATCTACACTGAGAGAGCTTTGATAAACCCCCTCCTTCAAATCAACATGGTGATTTGCAATGAAATGAAGGCTCTTGGCTTTAAGGAGGCATTATCATCCAGCTCCTTGGACTGTACCCTTCAAAATAATCTATTACTGATGGGAGGAGATAAACCAATTCTGCAGAAGAGCTACAACATGTGATTATGAAATAGTTTCATTTGAGACAATGGCAGGCCTGACTCGTATTCGTCAGAAGAATGCTATTAGGTCAGATCATTGATGGAGTTAGGTCTCTTATAAGTACATGAACAAAAAGGGACACACAACATTATCAGATATTCATAATGTCATTTTATTTATTATCTTCTCTTTTATCATAAACATATAATTAGCCACATATACAGCGTCATTTCAGGGTATAAACCATTTCTAAAACAGTTAATCTTATATATTTTCCAGTATCTTTTTTGGTTAGTATTTTCTACTCACGGGTCAGCAGAGACAAACAAGAACAACACACACACATATATATAGAACAATTTTTGATATAAACATTTTTATATTAAACTCATGATAAACTTTTCTTCTCATTGTTTTAATCATAATACATCCTATATGTCACACATTTCAATACATTGTTTGGTGTAGATGCAGGGAGTAAGTCCTCTTGACTTGAAGATGACTTGAATACATTTATTTGAGCTCTGGGTGGGTCACCAATACAGGAAAAAAAAAAAGATGAAATAAACAAGTTATGGCATCATTACCATCAGCAACATCAGTGTAAAATGTCAAAATCAGAGAGGATGACTGGAGATTGTCTTATGTTCAGGGGAAAAGTCTTTAGGATGCAAGCAAACAGCAGAGTATCGTATCCAACGGCCCTAAAAATGCCTGTTGAGTTCCCGTTCCGGCCCTGTCTGTTCACCACGTCCTGTTTCGATGCCTCCCCTCTCTCTACGATTGGCTGACGGCGGTGGCGGCGGGTGTGGCGGCGGCCACGGCGGCGGCGGCGCCCATGCGCAGCAGCTCCTTCCTGTGCGTGAGGATGACGTCGAAGCTGGACTGCAGGCGGTTCTGCTGCTCCTGGATGCGGCCCTGCAGCGTGCGCACCCAGCGGATCAGCGCCAGCCGGCGGTACATGGTCAGCTGCACCTGGTGCTTCTCCATCTCCTGGGCCTTGAAGCGCTCCCGGTCCCGCAGCGTCCAGACGGCGTCCATCAGCTCCGGCAGCTCCCCATCCGAGTCCGAGGATTGGTCGTCGTCCTCCTTCTCCTCCTCCAGGAGGCTGTTTCCCGGGCCGGCTCCTGTCTTGCGGCTGACGCTCCTCCGCCTCGCGGTCGGTTCCCTGTTGCTGCTGCCGTCCCACTTCCTGGTTGGGTCGGTTTCCGTGGCGCCCTGATGGTGGGACTTGGGTTCCCCGACCCCGATGCGGTCCCAGCCTCCCATCAGCACCCCTTCTCCTCCGCTCTCCATGTTGAGGGACGACATGCTGCCGGACCGGTAGCTGAACTCGAACTCGGAGTCGCTGTCCCCCCACTCGTTGCTGTCCTCCAGCCCGTCCTCATCCTCCTCTTCCTCGCCTCCTCTGAAATCCACGCTGCCTTTCCTCCTGTGCAGCATCCCCTCCCTCGTCTCCCTCTCCTTCGCATCGTTTCGGGTCATCATCATCATCATCACCCCCCGCCTCGTCTCTTCCTCCATCTTGCCTTCCTCCGCTCCGTCGGGCGGCACCCGGCCGTACCCGTCGTCCCCGCTCTCGATTTCGGGCAGGGGCTCCAGCGGGCTCCAGCAGGGCAGGCGGGAGCGGGGCGACAGGATGCCCGGGTTGTGGTGAAACCCGGATGATGACGACGACGAAGAAGAAGAAGAAGAGGTCGGGGGGTCGCGGCCCAGCGGGCTCAGGTTACGGGGACGCATCTGGTTCCGGTTCTCGTCTCCTCCTCCTCCTCCTCCTCCTCCTCCGTTCCCGGTCGTCGTGGTGACGCCCTCGTCATCCTTGCCCGGCAGGAAGTTGAAGTTGCCGTCCTTGTCGCCCTTCCTGTTCCGCAGCGAGGGGGAGGAGCCGTCGGCGGTGCCTCCCTGCCCTCCGTAGGCCGAGTTCACGGGCCGGTCCTGATGGTGGAGCATCGCTGCCCTGGACTGAGACTCACTGAAACGACAAGGAGACGAAGACCAAAGTGTTACAGCGATGAAAGGAAAAGAAACACAACAGTTAAGAGCTAAAAGGAATCAAAGACAGAGTATAATAATTGGATAGAGATGAGTCAGAACTGATAATAAAACTGAGAAAAAGAGGAAAATCTAAATTATTTAACTGGAATGAAATGAAACAGAGACAAGAGAAGGAGAATCAGTGAGGTCAAGGTCAGTCTAAAGCCAATCCAACTCGCTCACTATGCCTAACTCATTTCCAGTGATATGTAAACATGTTTGATATCGCCCAAGTCCCCCCCCACCCCCACCCCCTACCCCCTCTCCCCTCTCCCCTCCTCTTCTAGGTCGCACCACTTCTTGTTTATAATGTCTATAACTACGGGCTGGTCTGCGCACTCCACTTCTATTAGCATCAAATTATTTACATGTCTCCTTAGAATGGAAATTTCTCTAATCCTGACTTCGGGGTGCTGTCAATCAATCCCCATCTCCTCCCCTCTCTATGCATGCGCGGGCACGTGGTGCTGAAGGACAGCGACCGAGAGGCGAGCTGCGGGAGCGCGCGTGAACCGAACAGCTGCGTCGCCCGCTTGACGATCACGAGGAGGAGAGAAAACCGATTATTATCCATGTAAAATCGACACATTAGCAGGTCCTGTGATGAATAGCCTCATCTAATATCCTAATCGTCTGTTTTTAGGGAACGCATAGGAAAAGACGAGGCTTAGGAAAGGCTATGCAATGAGTCTGTAGCCTATTTCTTTTCCTATGCAACATTATCCTGATGCCCTTAACGCGATGAAAAGAGGCAAAAAATACTACCAAAGCAGTCCCGTTGTTGAGTGGATGCTCCTAAAATTTAAAAATTGATGCCTGTTTTTGCACGGACGACGACAGAAAACATGAAAAAGGCGAGCAATGGCGTTCGGCAGCTGCATAACATTTACCGCTCCGTAAACAACCAGAAGCACTGAAGGATGAAAAAAATAAATAAACAAAAAATCACATAGCCTTATAACCCGTGTATAGAGGACGACGAGCGATTAAAATAATGAGGAAAAAACAACACCAAAAAAAAGAGGAATTATTCATCTCCATTGCGCGTTATGTAACGGTCTGGTCCAGCGGCGCTCACCCCATATCAGTGCCGTCTCCTCTCTGTCCCTTCTCAGTTAAAACAACCCAAACCCTTCCTATATTTGCCGGTTACATAAATCAAAAGACTTGACAAGAGACGCGTGTGAAATCCCCGTCTTATTTGCATGGGGCCCTGGTTTGGTCTTACCTTCACGGGTTAGCTGTTCCGCGGAGAAGCTGGATACTGCGCCCTCCCTATTTTTTCCCCTCCTCCGACCCTCCTATGTGATGTTTATCTTCCTCTTCCTCTCTGCCTCTCCCCCCACCTCCTCCTCCCCCTCCCTTCCTCCCATCCACTCTCCCACTGTTGCTCTGGGAGAATGGACTGACTAACACTTCCTGAACTGGGCTGGGACGGGGACAAAAGGGGGAAACAGGGTTGAGAATGAGACTGTACACAACTGGAGTCACAGCATGACTGTCATATGGCCATGCTGCATCCTGGGATTCCATATATAGTAATAGTATTGTCCTGAAATGAAGCTTTGACCCTGGCCTATAGCCTATGTCTCAAGAGCCGTGATGTAAACCTAACTTAAAGGTTTAAGTATGTTCATTGGGTTAGGCAGAAATCACAGAAATATCATGATAATATTCCTATAAGGACGTATAGTGTTTCTGTGTTACACAATAGTGAGTTTAAAGTCCTAAAACACTTCTAACACACTGTTAGGAAAACAGCTATTTGCGATGTACCTTGCATTTCTGGGCCCATTATGTTGTTTAGTGGTGGATTTTTCTGAGACGAAGTGACGTCACATTGAGATATTTGCAGTGCAGCTACAATGGAGTTTAATAGCAGAAAACCTTTCAGCTATGTAAAAATCAGCAGTAAACGTCAGGGTTTGGCGCCAGTCGCTCAGGACCAAAGAACAAGCGCCGACATTCAACAACAGGGAGAAATCCATCGTAGAAGAGGCAGAGAGACCAATTTCTTCACCCACAGTAGCAGAAAATAGACCAGAATGCAATGCAGCCACAAGACATGTTGTGTTTTGAGACTCTCACTGTCTCTCGACTGGAGCAAACTCGCCCTCTTGCTCTTACTACGCTATTATTCCTCTCTCCACCTACACATACTGAATGCAACAAGTTCACGCCTGTTCTCTGGGTGTTGTCGAAAGGCATTCTGGGAAATGTAGGAAATCACTAAACTGAATTAGATGAGGCAGGTTGAGGGAAAGTGGGGACACCAAAAACAGTAAATTGCAACACTTCATCACAAATTCACTCCTGGAATGCATTGAGCATCACAGATTGGTGATATCCTATCAAGGATGGATTTTTCCTTTAATGGTGTTTTTTCTCCTTGTATCATTATATCACTGGTATGACCTGTCACTATCATATATACTTATAGTTTTACTGTGATATTTGCATCCTTCTAAATTGATTCTAGGATTACTATAGCTCTATATTGTGAGGGGAGCAGGTGTGCACTAAAGGTGTCCAAAATGTTACCCACAATGCAACACCAACAGACACTATCACAACTCCAGTGCAACAAACCTCTCAAGGGAAGACTGCAGGATTTGTTGCAGTGTGATATTTCTCCAAACTGGTGACTGACTGCTTTTGTGATTGTCTGTCTGTCTCAGATCTGAGGGAACGGCTGTTGTCTTGTGTGTGTGTGTGTGTGTGTGTGTGTGTTTGGAGGTGTGTGGTATAGGGAGGCTACATCAGACAGACTTAACAAGTGTTCGCTCTCTCCTCCCTGCTCTCATCCCCCTGACATGTCGTCGCTGGCGGCAGAAAAGCTCACGTCCCCCAACCCCCTTCCCCCCACCACACACACACACACACACACACACACACACACACACGCACACACACTTCTATCCCTATCCTCCTCCTCCTCCTCGTCCTCTTCCTCATCCCCCTCCCCCCCCCCCATCCCCCCAATTTCTCCTTCAACAACATCCCCATTCAAGTGCAGCAGCTCCGGGCTGCCCCCCCCCCCCCCCCTTCTCCCCCCTCCCCCTCTCCATCGTTCAATAGTAGCCTAAGCACATAAAAAATACATCAAACACAGCCGTCTGCCCAAGGCCTCGTCACACGCAAAATCATCTCTCTTTCCATCTCTCTTCTCACAAAAAAAAAACCCAAGTTACAAAAACCGACCGCAGAGGACACTGATGGGACTGATAGAGAGAGAGAAAGAGAGAGAGAGAGAGAGAGAGAGACTAAATAAAAGCAGCAGTGCTAAGAAAAGGACTGAATGATGCAGAACAGAACAGAAAAGAATACACAAAAAGAAACACATGGGAGAACAAGGTGGAGAGAGAGAGAAAGAGAGAGAGAGCTAGACTGACCTCAGAGGGTAAGGGTCATCTCTAAGGCCCCCTGGGGGAGGAAAGAGATCATTACAATGCATTACAATGTTAACCTCCCTCTCTGTCTTGTCACACACACACACACACACACACACACACACACACACACACATAGAAAGAGTAAAAGAAAAAAACACACAGAAGCATGACTTACCTTGTGCATAATAAGACCTTGTTTGAATCGCACACAGCCTGCAGCGCTGTGACCCACTTCCCTCAGTTCAGCTCCACATCTGCTCTAACACCAGACTCTGCTGTGACAGTGGCTGAGGGCGGCCGGCACCCATGGGCGATACTGTCAGAGGCCGCGGCGCTGAGATGCACAGCGTCAGATACTGTAAAGAGAAAAAATAAATAAATAAAATAAATAAAACCCCTCTCTTGGACCTGGAGCCAAAGCTACCGCTCTCAATCTCTAGCAGAGTGTCAAATCAGTCAAGACATGCTAAATGAAACACTAACCCAGCATGGATAGCTGTGTATAACACGCACACACACACACACACACACATCGTGGACACGGGCACACACGCACACGCACGCGCGCACAGACAACACAACACACACCCTTGGGTGCTAGAGCTCATGTTTCTCTTCAATTATTCCACCCTCTGCCCTCTCTCCTCCTCATAATCTGAATAAAGCCAGATCTGTGTCCTCTAGATATTTAGCGGCCGGGCCTCCATGCCAAAACATGTAACCTTCCTCCGCTTCTCTTTCAAGTGTGGAGTGAATTGGGAGTTTAGGGGCTTTAGCTCGCTGCGCTGACCTCATAAGTCCATCTTGGGGTTAAATAAAGTTTTAAAATTGAATTTGGAGAAGGGTGCATTGGGTGTACGTGTGTGTGTGCGCACGCCGGCTGTGTGGAGAAAGGAGAAAGAGAAAGAGATGGAGAGAGAGCATGGCAGAAGCAAGAGAGACTAGAAGGCAAACCTCTGCCAACGCTCAACGATTCTCCAACTCGCTGTTACACTCAAAGCATCTTTTCCTATCGCTTGAATTTTAAGTTAAATTGATTTCTTGAGCCTGCAAACATCCCCTTAGGATTTGGAATCAAGTCTCTTTCTCGATTAGTTTCATAGTTATGGATAAAAAGCAATTATTGTCTAATAGAGGAAATCCCAGATCTGGATCACTACCAAAATCTAATAAATTGTTCCTTGGCCTGAGGGCTTTCTGTCCACCAAATTTCATGGAAATCTGCTGATACATTTTAAAGATATCCTGCTGACAGACAGACAGACAGAGGTGGAAATATAACCTCTTTGGCAGAGGTAAAAATGTTGTGATTGACTGAACACCAGGATCAAGCCGGTCTGTGCCTGCAGGTACGGCAGCCAGCTATAGGCCGTGCCCACCATGGGGTTCGTTCCAGACCCTTTTGGCACTGGCCCCTAATGATGTGTAATGGGGCCCCCTGTGCCCCTCCTAACCCCGGGACCCGCTCCTAATCACCGCGGCTACTAATGAGATGGAGAGAGAGATGAAAGGGCTCGTTAGAGGACCCTCCCTTAACACGGACCTATTATTAGCCACTTACCAAACCATTAGTCTCTAAACTGCAATTATGTTTAACCCAGGAAGTAAAAGTGAAATAAAGAGGAGTCCCTAAATGTAGAGCAAAGGAACAGGTTGAGAGCTGTTATGTGCTGACTGGGTATATATGAAGTGGAATCTGTATGTTTAGGTGGATTAAAAGAAATTGTTTCAGAGTTTTCCCTGCATATCAAACTATAAAACAAGTCTGCCTAAGTGTTTTTCATGAACAACCAGGAAAGAAAATTGTGAACCGTCAAATAAATTCTGCATTTCTTTCCTTGTTCTTGGCCTCTAAACAGGTTTGAGTGTTTTCCGATGGCCTTTTGTGTGTGTGTGTGTGTGTGTGGTTGAACCCATGCAAAGCCAAAGCATACATCAAAACTTGCTTCTATGATGTCCTTCAGTTTGCCCTGGCCAGTTTGGAGTTCAAGAGTCATTTAAAAATTACATGGATATTGACATATTTCAACTCAAAATGCCTAACTGGACATCCCAGATACAACCCCCTTCCACATTAAACTATACTCATCTACACTAACACTTACTTGAATACTAGAAGAGTGAAAGTGGCAAAGACTGCAAAACACAATTTTCGCATTCAACTTTGCACTTTATCTACATAGCTGAAGCCACATGGATGGCTTCCTAAAATTACATTTAGTGATGCTCAACTTGTTTGAGATTCCAAGTTAAAGAACAAATGGATATTTGTTAGATATTTAAAAGAACAACAACTGTGCATCAAAAATCCTTAGCTCTGCTTTCAAGTTAAGGGAATTCTGAACATTGATTTTGTCTTCAAGCCAAAAGCGCAGCTAAAGTCAATTGTTCACATCATATATGCTTAATGTACATTGAACCTTGTCAGGAGCAGCCTGCAAGTTAACATGCAAAATGCTGAAGGCAATCTGTGGCGGTATAGTTGTACTCGTCATAGTCAATGTACTTAATACCCTTTGGTATTATGTACATTGATTTCTGGAAGGAAACATAAGCCACACCTGGGAAATAAACTCCTTTGCACAAATCCACATCATGCATGCTGCATACACACCGCTCTACCAACACTGTCAGGGGCAACTCTGCTCCCTGTCCGCGAAGAGACGATAGCAACGTCTTAAAATACACTTTTATTTACAATGTAAAACATACATTTAAATCCTCATACAAAAAAAAAAATCAAAACCATTAAAATCAAAAACCAAATCAATCCTATTTACAAGATAAAACATTTTCAAACAGACCCAAGCTGTCCAAATGGAGTCAAGTATGATGTGATAGAAGAATGCCTTTAATGGCATTACAGATTATGATTGAGACCCACATGCTGGACAGCAGCGTAACATGTGTAAGACAAAAGCTCACAAGGTAAAATCATCGGTGTCCTTTAGTTTTCCTTTTCAAGTCAAAGAAGGTAAACGCATAAACACGACCACCTTCTTTCATTTTAAAAGTCTAGTTGTCTGGTAAACTCTGGAATCCCATCAGCTGCTGTGGCCAGTGGTCCAAAAAGTTAGTTTCCTGGCCTGCTGCTGATTATCATTCAGTTTGTGTATTGCATGCTCAGTTCTCCAGGAAGCTGAAGATGCTCCTCTGGGGGCCTTTGGTCTGTCCACTGGGCTTATTCTCCCTACAGGCCCTCTTGGCTGCCGGGTTCACAGACTCCACTGGCCCCCTCTTCTTCATCTGAGGATCAAACACATCCACAGTTAAAGCCTTTTCATGCCAACAATGTTCTTTTTGTACAAAAAAAATAGAAAAGAAATGGAGCCACAGAAACAGATGAACACTGACTAGATGACTGCTTGCACACTGGAGTTGAAATGTTTGTGTGACGATTGAATGAATGAATGAATGAATTAATAAATGTGTTTGTTGAATTAATTTTAAACTGTTGATTTTTGTGACAGACACACCCTCTGATTATCTCTGCATTTAAATGTTGACACGTTTGCCTCGTGTTTTCACTTCAGAATGACATAACAACGTTTAAAAAAGAAACATTGGTAACACCAGTGTACCAACTTGTGTATGTATCTATGGAAACGTACTGCAAGTACACCAGCACACAGTACTGCAGGGACACAATGTTGCTACTGTGTTAGTACAACCAATTGCCTGTTTAACACGGGTTAAACACGGGTTTATCACATTTGATCAAGAGATATCATCATATTTCACACTGTGATTTTCAATAACATGGTGAGTGAGAAGATGTGTGGGGATTAGAAGGATAGAAGGAACAGTAAAATCCTGAAGAAAAAAAAAAGACAGAGACCTAAGAAAGGAAGTAAAAGACTAGAAAATCAGCTGTCAAGGGTGCCGAGGGAGTCTGGAGGAAAAATGAAAATCCACTAAAAATCTGTCAGTCAGTTTCTCCATAGCCTCTATCCACAATTTCACAACTATCCTCATTGATAAATCTCTTGAAATGAGCCAACACAACGCTCTTTGATGAACCATGTTTGGATAAAACTGCCCGGTTACAGACAGCTCGAGTTTTTGCCATCTGTACCCAAGTATGACATTTAACGTGAGTGATGTGGGCTTTGGCTCCACCTAGTGTCATAAATTTAAAACTACATGTCACAATGACTAAATTCATCCATCAGACTCAGATGACTTTCACACTGAGCAGACACGCCAGGCTCTGTGGCAAGACTCCCACTGTTCTAAAATAAGCATTAGAGAAAAAAGTACTTCCTAAAGAGACATGACAAACTTTTTGAACGCCGTTTTCAAAGACTGGATCAGGGGCAGAGCAGGAAATAAACCTTTTTGTCCACTGGCCAAAGTGGCTAGTAGTAAATCTCACTTTCACTATTTTACAAGCTAAGGAAATATTTAATAGAACAGCTAAACAGCCAAACGGACACATACTGTACACAATTTAGATGTTTTGTGATACACTGGACTGCTGAGGAGATGATTTGAAGTCAGCAGGGTCAACCGTCCCATCAGCCTCTTTTTTTTTTTAGATCAATAGGCCTATCAGTAGGCCTATTGCCGTAACGGAACAAACAATAATGATACTACAAATTTGTTTAGTGGAAAAAACAGTCTACCTCTAACATCACCTTCACGCACCTGTTTCTGAGGAGCATCTGAGGTTTGGCTGTCCTTCTCAGGCGACAGCGTTTGAAAGAGGAAGCCCCGGCTGTTTCTGGGCGCCAGCGGGTTTCCCTCCGAGATCGACGCCAACTTCTGCAGGACGGAGCGAGGCTGACTCAGCAGAGATCCCCTCCTCACCTGGAAGGCAGAGCTCAGAGGTTAAGCAGAGCTCTATAAAGCTTAGAGCTCAGAGAGCTTGTACAGAGATCCTATAATGAGCTTTGTTGGTTGGACATCTCTAGCCTCCACCTACACCATTTTGGACCCTTTCCAATAAGATGTTGTTTTAATACAGCTAACTATAGGGCAGGAAACTAACCTCTTTGTTCACCAGCCACAGCAGTTGGTCCATCCCAAAATTTCAACAGACACTTTCATCACTACAACAGCCAGCTGGATTCTTACACCTTCAAGTGATGGCTGGCTGTCGGCCAAATTGGCTGGTAGAGTAGACAAACTTAGCAGCATTTGGCTGGTGGTAATATCCGACTTTGGCTAGGTATTCAAAATGTTAAATCAAATCAAATCATAGTCATATTGACCCAGGTAAAATGTCACATCTGGCTTCAAACTCTGCTGTAGCTAAAGATATATTTTTGCATAGTAACAGATAGAATCTGGCTTCATGTCTTGACTTGGCCTGCTGCCTCAAGAAAAGGTGAAGGAAAGATATTTTAAGTCAGATTCTACTTGTTTGCACAACTACAAAAAATCTTTTGGCAAGAGCAACCTTGCGAACCTCAAAGCCAAGTGTACAAATAGCTTCTCTTGTTGACTGCCTTTACTAGAATAAAGTTTAAACTGAAGTCATAATAGTGTAAGAATTTCAGTACAATTGGTAGTTGCATAGATATGACAGGAACAACAAAAAGCAGCAGAAAATAATGATAGAAAAGCAAATGAACATGAGATTCTCAATTAAAATGAATGGGAGTGTTTTTCCCCCTCTCATATAAAACATTCACAAGGTGTCCAGTGACATTGACGGACCTGTGAGTGCTGCGAGGGTCTCTGGAACGGATTGAGAGACGATACCTTCTTCTCAGGCTGAGGTGCCACAGGAGGCTCTGGGTTGGAAAAAAGAACAAAAAAACATAATGTGAAACCAGTGAAACCACTGCAGTGAGACAATTTCCCAATGACATTTCGATGCCTTAAACTGTAAC
Organism: Centroberyx affinis; assembly: GCF_046629955.1. Lineage (NCBI taxonomy): Eukaryota > Metazoa > Chordata > Actinopteri > Beryciformes > Berycidae > Centroberyx > Centroberyx affinis. The sequence goes on from NW_027279795.1 coordinate 314,063, forward strand.
ACAAGATATAGAAAAACAATCTGCTATCCAAAATCCAAGTGTAGATGCATGCTTCATTTTATGATTTCTCTGTCTATCTATTGATCTGTATATATAAATAATATAGGCCTATATCCATCTTTGTTTAACTGTGGAGGGTAAAACAACCACGCACAAACGCTCAGCCCTCACGCCTTCAGTTTCCAAGTATAATGGTACAGAGAATTAAGAAGAGACCAAGATATCTAGCAATAATATAATCCCTTTAGACTTGACTAATGGCCTGTTGTAGAAACCATAGAAACAGCCCCTTCTACTGAGACATTTAGATCTGAGGATGTCAAGTGTCCAGCAAAAAGCAGAAAACTCACATGAATACATTATATAGTGCTGCTCCCCTGTCGAGTTTATATACATTTGCAGCAACAGAAGAGCCAGGGAATTTGAATGAATACAATGACTTTTGGGAAATAAGCTCTTTCAGCAGCTTACAAGGATTGCTTACAAGTGATTTCACCTCTGTTCCTAGTTTTGTTTGCTACAATACATGCCAGCACTTTAGTAAAATCAATTGTGGCTTTATCTCCAAAGCACTGTAGCAGCCATCAGTCTTCTCAACTCACAACGTTAAGATGATCAGAGAGCTTATTTGACAGAAAGATGGCTTTTTTTTTTTTTTTAAGGTCAAGGGAATTCATTTCAAACTAACCTTTCCTCTGTAGAGTCTTGGCAGTGAGTTTCTTGGCCAGCTTCATAAACTGGCTATCTTCCTCTCCAATCTTCTCATCGTCAGCGTCCATGTCTTCCCCCTTCTTGGCTTTCTGTTCAGACTGGGAAACGAGACAGACAGAGGAATGAAGACAGATTAACAACACTTCCTGACTAAAGAGGGTCATGAGACAACCGCAGTCTTGCATGGACACACTCTTTGTCTATGTATGTAGACTGTTTACAGAGATTACCATCTGAGATTACCATGGCAGCATGAAAGCGACCAAATGAAAAATCCTAGTGCTTTTTCACACATTATTGTGATTACATAAAAGGGAACATGCTTTTTTTTACATAATTTCTTTTTCGCACTTTTTTTTTTTTGGTGGGGAATGCTTCTGCTGAATGATTTCCTCCAAAAGTCAAGTTGACATCTAGGCCAAGGATGTTTGGGCTCTTGCAATTAGGAAATCCTAATAATAAATATTGTGATTTGATAATTCGCAAACCCGTTCGTACCTGTTCTCTGAGCCACTGCTCTCTCTCCAATCTCTCCTTCCTCCTCTGCACCTCAGTCTGGTCCACGTCTTCCTCATCCTCCTCTCCTTCACCTTCTCCACCCTCTGCTCCCATCCTGTCCAAGTCAAAACCATCGTCTGGGGGACAGAAATCAGTAACTGGTTGGTGGGAGCAATATCTTAGAGGCATTTAGTAAAGTTTGTAGCATCTAAACCAAAGAAATTGATGGATTCAATCATCCAATTTCCTCAGTAGACAGCAAAATGCATGTCAAAAAATAACTTTGAATAATAAATAACTTAAAATCTAAGTCACATTACTACTCTTTGTGAGGAACCAATAGAAACTTGCTCATGACCAATTTTGCATTCTGAAGTATTATTTAAGAACCACTGTCCCAGGTCAAGTCCACTCAAATTCTAAATTCAGAATTCTGCATTATATACATCATACACTTTCTTTCACTGTCGAATAAACATGTACACATACCCAGTGAATGAAAAACATGTACTAGCATTTGGCTGGTGGCTGGTATATTAATTTCCCACCCTGTAATGTTACATACCCATGTTCTTCCAGCGGAAGCGGCGAGCTCGTCCCGGACCATCGGAGTGCAGGTCGCCGTCGGCCAGGTAACGCTCCTGGTACAGCCTCAGACGACGCTTGTCATCATCCAGTACCTGCTTCCTGTAGGAACAATGACAGAGGGGGGGGGGGGGGTCCAATTGTTTCAAAATTGTCATCTCTGAGTTTAATACTATCAATTACAGTGATAGCCTATCCATCTTTTGTTATTATTTCAGCATATTTCAAAGTCTTCCTCTTAGGGTTGGAGCAACAGTGGAGGAGAATTGGCGCAATGGCTCCATGTGTAATTGTGATGTGTTTTTAGTCAATATTGTTTACGAAAGATTCAAACATTTTCTTTCAGTTATGAAAGTGGTGGAATATCATGAGAACAGGTTACTCAATCTTACAAAAAATCAAATGATAAAGACAGCGTAGGATCAGCTGCTACTCACATGTGGATCTTGTTGACCTGGTCCTGCAGCTCTTCGTCAGACGGAAGCTCATCGAGAGGCTCCTCTTCCTCGTACTCGCTCCCTCCGTCACCCTCCTCATCGTCGCTGCCCAAGTCGCTGCCTGACAGCTCAGCCTCCGAGTCCACGTAGTCGGCCATGCGCCTGTGGATGAAAGCATGGAAGAAACAGCTGAAACATGTGCTATGTGTTGGATTTTTGAATTGATATATCATTATGAAATTGGCTGCAGGGCCACGTTCCAATACTGTTGAATACTGAATAGTCCTAATGATCTGCGGTGCGTTATCATGTGGTCTAACTTCCTCAAGGAGGTCTCAATTTCCTGTAAAACCTCAATGGTCCCTGCTGTTAGTCGCTCAGTCACATAAAATATTAGCAGCTTACAGTGGCAATCATATTCATGTAAAATTATCTAAAGGATTCCATTTTCCATTAGGTCGGGACATTATGCAAACCCAGTAACACAAACTCTGCCCAGACAAGAAGCTTCAAGAATACTTTTGATGCTTGGAAAAGCCAAGTGAACAACCAGAAAACCCAATATTTAGGATATCTGGTCCCTTCTCCACTTACATTCTTTCTTCTTCTTCTTCTGCTTAAACCGGTGGGGCGCAAACAAAGCCTGCATCTCCTCTTCCTCCACCTCGTTCTGCTCCTCTTCCTCATCGGCATCTGGCTCATCCTCCTCTCCATCTTCATTGTCCTCCTAAAAAGCCAAAATTGTGTCACGTCATTTGCACCATACAGACAAACATGTATGTAATGTAGCCTATACATTTCAGTGGCAAGTATGTACTCAAACCAAGACAAACAGGCACACAGGCGCACACACACACACACTCTTACCTGTTCACTCTGGCTTTCCACATCTGACAGAAGTCGGAACCCACAGTCCTCTTCCTCCTCCTGCTCTTCCTCCACAGGTTTCTTCTTACTAAACACAGAAAAATCACCATGGAAATAAATATTCCAATTCCTAGGTAAATATTTTGATTCCCTTTGTAAAGGGCCTGAGGTAATGAGTGAAAGAAATGAGAGTTTGTCTACAAAACACGAAATCATGAAACAAAAACAAAACACTGACCAATAGCCTCTCTATTGATTTCTCATTTTAGATGCCATACTGTTTCAGATCTTTGTACCTGTGTTGTGCAGGCGAAGCCACGTGAGTAGGACTTGAAATCGGCCGCAAGGGAGACGCGTCTAAATATTTTAAGACAGAGGGAGGAGAAAAAATATGATAAACATGCACATCAAAGCACAATCTTATGAAAATTTAATTCCACAAGATGCATAAAGAAAATGAAATTAATTTAAATCATACAGAATCCCACAGAAATACATACATGCACAGCAGGGTGATAACATAAAATGTTATCACTATAGAACACTATATCACTATATCATATTATCTTTTTATGGCGATAGAAAACTGAAAAAATGAGCACATGTGCAACTTGAGATTCAAAGCAGGGAGTGGTATTTTCAACACAAAAGGTGCAGCCTGTGTGTCGTTTTCAAGGATGTAAACAAAAACTGGACAAACTGTCATTACAGCTAAGACCCTTCAATTTCCTGTTGCCAACGTTATCAGTCAGTTGTTCTCAAGTAATCTTTTATTTTCTTCTTCAGTCTCACCACAACAAGAAGAATTATGGTTTCTTACTGTCTGCTTTTCAAAAACAAGTAAATATTGGAAATGAGTTTTAAATGTCTTGACAGATAACATAACAGTTAGCCAGGCATATCTCCAGTGCTGACGAGGAGTCTGAAAAATGTATTTAGTAATTGGTGGGTGACTTTCGTTGTTTTTTATGCTCACAAATCATGCTCCTAAATTCATCTCCTGTGCTCCTACATTTTTAAAATTAAAAGTGCACGTGCTCCTCAGGAAAAAAAAAACAGACTGCACACTCCCTTACCTGGACTAGGGAACTTGCCCGAACACAGCCCCAGCAGCTGATCCATGTTATTATAACTATCTTCATCCTGTCCTCCCTCCTTCTCCTCCGGTTCCGTCTGCTCCTCTCCAGCCTGTGTTGTTGGGAATGCTCCTGAGCACAACCCAAGCAGCTCATCCTCCTGTGTCGCCCCGAGGCCTCCCGCCCTCCCCCCCGCCCGCCCAGAGACGCTCACTCCTGTCCCAAACACACCCGAACACAACCCTAAAAGCTCCCCCATGTTGGCGTCCATTGCATTCTCATCTAGACTGTCCAGGATCAGCTGTCTCTTGTGGGACTGAGGCGCACCGGGCCGAGGCCCCACGTTGAGGAAGCCGTCCGCGTCAAGTAACTGGGAATGGGTATCGTCCTCCAGGGAGAAGCGACCTTGGGAGTCTCCTCCAGGGCCAGCAGCCGCCCCACCCAGGGGCCCAGAGTCAGCACCCGGGGAAGGAGGAGCGTACAGGTCCTGGGAGTCCTCGACAGGCAGGGACAGAGAGGGCTCCGAGAGTTTGCCTGAGCTCTGATGGACAGACAAATCAAACAAATCAATCCACTACATCCTGAAGCGAAAACAAACATTCACAGTATATATAAATATCATGAAGTACAGCTGTTACAATTTTGTGGTGGATGCTGTCTATATTACTTCTCATAGGCTGCAAACAACTGTTTTTCCTCTCCTGTCTTAATGATTTTACTAACAATCTTATTGCACTGAAATATCCTCCATCAGTCTCACCTTCGAGGCGGAGCCGAGGAAGCTGGGCCTGAAGAAGCAGGGGGAAGGGGAGCGGAACATGGAGGAGTTGGACACGCCTCTTCCTGTGGAGCGCTGGTGATTGACAGGCTGGTAGGAGGGGATCATGGAACCCACCAACTCAAAGCTACTGTTGTGGCTGTTGTCCTTCACCAGGGACAGAGAGTCTTCCTCTTCTGGAGACGGGGATAGGAGAGAGGAAAAAAAGATGAGTTTGTGTGATCTTGCCAATATACTTCTTAAAATTGAAACTAAAAAGAGAAATTGTAGTGTTGTGTGTGCCTGTGTGTGACATTTGCCTCTCATTGAAATAAGAAGGAATGTCACTACAAACATTGTTATTGTGCTTGAGGCATTTTCCACATTAATAACAAATGATAACAATATATTAGTCTGTTTTGATAACTACCAAGTAATGACACTGATGATAATAATTTTGAACAGAGATCCTTCACTCTACTCACCCATCTTATTACTGCTGTCCTGCCCCGAGGGACCCGTCCTTCTCACACCATCACTACAGAGGGAGAGCAAATCAATGCACATTCAGCTTCACCAGCAATACACAAAGAAGAAAATCAAAATTGACCAACATTGGGTGAGGGAAATAGAATTTTCAAGTCAGTTTTACAATTTCTTTTTTTTTTAAGTTTCTGCTCTAGAGTCAATTTCCAAAGTTCTCACAGATATTACAGTAAACACAGGGAGGACACACACTGACCCGGTGCGAGAGCAGGAGTTGCCGGCAAAGAGCATGAGCGTGCCGTCTGTGTTGAGGAGGTCGAGCGGAGGCGAGGGTCCCTTCAGTACCGCAGGAGACGGGCTCCTGATACTCTGGGCCACACTGCTTTCCTCCTCCTCTTCATCTTCTTGCCGCTCCTCTTCTTCCTCCTCACCATCATCACCTCCCAGTAAGTCATCTAGACCCTGGAGGAGTGAAGGATAGAAGTGATTTGAGTACAAGGAGATAAAGAAAAAGTAGGTGACAAAAGCACACAATCCAATTTGATTACTTCGGTGCTACAGAGAATACCCAAAAGCAGCAACAAACAAACCCTCTCACCTCTTCTCCCTCAGACTCATCTGTCATATCTTCCTCCTCCTCCTCTTCCCCACAGTCTTCATTGTCGAGGCGGTGCAGGGCGGCCTTGCGTGCCCTCTCCTCCTGTCTCCGCAGGGCCATCGCTTGCTGCAGACGCTGCTTCAGTGTCAGCAGCTTCTCTCCTACAGAAAGAAGGGCAACCAGGGAAGCTTAGAGTCTGGGCAGCGTTTCTTTTTTTTTTTTTTTTAACTGTGCCTCCCCACATGTAAATACAACAAAAATCCATGTTCTGCTCAACCTGATAAATAGCCAAAATAAATAACAATTTCATTACAGCACAATTATCCATAGATCATGACGTAAACAGCAAAATAAGAGCCACTCTTAAACTGCAACACTGAACTAAACCTGCGATGAACTAGGGACTGAAGCTAGATCCTAGATGAAAAATGACCCCCCCCCCAAAAAAAAAAACATTCTACAAAAAAAGAAAATAACAAAAGATTTACTCAGTGATGTAATTTTGACAAAACAATTGAGAAATAATCAAGGAATTTTGCCAGCTTTGGGTGCAAACGTGTTTAAATGTGTGTGCACTCATGTGTCCGAGTATTCCTGTGGCTCTGCATGCCCGGATTCTCACCACGGCCCTGATATAAAATTCCATGATTTTTCGATCACTTTCCATAACCAAGTCGGCACATTTCTTTGATCTAAAAATTGTATTCCTTCATGGTTTCTTAATGTTTCTAAAAGGGTACACAGTCTGGTTTCCACTACAGTTGGGTTTGCTGTGGAGAAGTGGCCATAAAATGTATAAAAACACCCTACAATAACCATCTAATTCGATGAATGTGTGAAACAAGTTGTAAAATACATTCTGGTATATTCCTGTAAAGTAATCCATTTGTAAAATACTGTGATATTCCCCAGCTTCCACAGAGAATTTATCAAATTCCCTGACTCTCCCTGTCTGGAATACACCTCTCAAAATTCCATGATATTCCAGAAACTCCATGACCAGTGGGAACCCTGGCATGTATGTGCATGTCGTGGGTGGATCTGTACCAGGTTTGGTGGCCGCTGGCTCGTCCGCCCCGTCTTTAACAGTGACAGTGACCGACTCAGCGTGCAACTCTTCCTGGCCAGAAGGGGTGCTGTCTTTGCGAATGATGCTGAGCTGCATGGTGCGCTCTCCCTGGGGACGAACCAGGGGCTGGACGTGACGAAGGTAACGCTCCTTCAGGGCCTCCACACCTGTAGAGAGGAAAGACAAAGAGCTAATACCAGACCTCGGTTGAATAGTAGTGGGTTTTACCACAAGGAGGCAATGGTAAGCTGTCAGTATATTACACTGATGTTCAAATAGTTTTCTGATTGTCTAAACTTTCTGGCACTCGTACTGCACAATGTTGCAAACACCACCCATCTGGGACCAAAGCTATAACAGCAAGCCTTTCAATGTGTTTGCAAAGACTGTTTGATGCAGGTCCAATTAATACTGATTAAATAGATTTTTGTTGTGATTTGCAGACAGTAATAACAGATGACACATTCTTATTCTTGATCTCTTTTCTGATTTCTGGCGTCTTAAGTGTGCTGAAATGCCAAAATGAATCTCCTCTCACCAGGGTTGAGCTCCAGGTGAACAAAGGCTCCGTCATCAGCGCACAGTTTGGCGACAGGTGGAGGGTCCAGCCCCAGCTCCCTTAGTCTGGCCAATTTGTCCTTCTTGGGCTTGGTGGGGCCCTGAGCTACCGGCCCCACACCAGATGGATCTGTACTCCCGGACTGGGGAGCTGGAGGCTGAACCAAAGCCCCAGTTCCAGCCTCTGCTTGCTGGGCTTGAGAATCAGGCAAGACCGCAGTCTCGTTTTGCCCTAGGAGAGCAGGAGAGATTTCTTCCTCGGAGCCAGAAGCAGCTTTGACTTCTACTCCATCTGTAGTCATTGACTCCTGGAGACTCTCGGACAGGTAAAGCATCGGCCCGGACTCCTGGTTGGGGTCCAGGGTTGCGGGTGGTTCTCTGGCCTGGTTGAGGCTCTCCTGCTGTGGGGACGAGGTGGCGGCGGGCTGAGGTATGGTCTGGATGTGGGCGGATGAGAGATCCAGAGAAGGGGAAGAGTCCTGCTCTGCGGACGGCTGCTGGGGCTCACTGGGCGGGTTGGCGGGAGGTGGAGGAGGAGCTGGTGACGCCTCCAGTATCATGGCTGAATACCTGGCAGATCTGACAGACGTAGAAAGGTGAACATCTAGTTTGTGCCGGTTATTATTATGGCAGGCACAAAACCTTTTGATCAATCTGTTGTTGTGTGTGTATGGCAGAGTAAATGCATAATTAGTCAAAATTGTATATATGTACGTTTCAATTACAAACCTCAGCGTCCTCCTTTAAAAACACACTTTTATATGATTGCTTTCTCTTAACTTTTTTGATATCCTCTAACAGCTGGTGATTTTTGGAATCCATCAGCCACTGCGGCCGGTGGATGACAATTCCTACCCTGATGTATGTGTGTATACTAGTATGTAGTCATGTGTGCGTCTTTACTTCAGCAATGCCATGGCAGGACCCTCCGGCCTGGCTCTCTTCTTAAAGAACTGGTCAAGGGTCTTAGGCTGAGGGATGTGGTAGGGCAGGCCGAGGGTAGACTCTGCAGAAAGAGGGGAAGAATGTGTACTTGAAAAAAACATACAACCTTAAAACCGATGAAAAGGTATCAGTTTGTAAGCATAGGTCATAGGTAGCTATGGCAATAGTCTTTAATTTTACTTTCATTCCAGCAATCATTTCCTTTTTGAATAAAACTCTTCATATTTAATGAATATGTCAATAGAAAGAAAACGAGACAATAAACCTGGCAGTGTGTGTCCATGTAATGACATGTTGATGAACCGAACATTACAAGTCAAGATCCAAGGGGAAAACTAAAACATCTCTAAGTTGAAGTGGCAAGGACAAATTAGCAATAGTTGTCAGAGAAAAGGACACATCATAGTGACACATAGAAAAACAATGAAAGGGTGTCTTGAAAACTGACCTCTGACCAGCCTCTGGCTCTCGCTGTGGAGCTGCTTCATGGCCTCTTTGCTGGCACGTGCAGCTTTCCTCTCCTGAGAGGACAAGTTGAAAATGACATGGCATTGTTTTTTGGTTTGTGTAACCTTTATATATGGAGTTAATTAAAAAATAACAGACAATTATTTGGAATCATAAGTCACCTAGTCATGTTTCCAGTATGTCTCAGTATGTTCATATTGTTGCACATCTTCCAGCCATTCATTGACTAAACAAATAATTAAGACTGCATGTGACAGAAATATTTTTTCCGGAATGATTTTCTTATTGTGGTTGCAACCAGACTTGCGATAAATGTGGACACAACATATTCTGCTTACATTTATCAGAGCTTAAAAATGTGTTAGCAGGGAGGATGGGATACTAATGCTTAGGATATGGTCTGCGTTTGAATAAATTGAAAGTTTAGACACAACTTCATTTCTATGGATTCTTGATTTGTTTAGAAAACACCTTGACCACTTAAAAATGGCAGTTTAAAATTTGCTGCTGTCAATATTGTGCTTTAGATATATTTTCGATTACTTGTCCACTCCTGTAACAACTAAAATTTTCACCAAGCAGCTCTGGCCTTCTTATCCCAACAGTACCGACAAGAGCCTAGTCAATGAAACTCAGTCTTGAATTGCATACCACACGCTGGTGTTTCTGTGGCGCCTCTTCATCTTCCTCTTCCTCCTCATCATCCAGAAGAGGTTCCTGGAGGAAGAATTAACGCTGATCAACATCAGGACTTATCTACCAACACCAGCAATACCTCATGCTTTTCTCACTGCATCTGGCCAAACTTTAAGATATGTTAATGTAATATTGTGCACCAAACAGTTGAGCATGGTGATTTTCATAAGACACTTTGTTATGAAAAGTGCTATGTAAATATAGTGGTTGTTATGATTTCAAAACAAACTAAAATATATACCAATTAACATGAAATAATTGATTGAAGGAGCCGTGCCAACTGCGTTTTTTTTTTTTTTTAACCTTGTGTTTTTTGGCCTTCTGTTTGACAGCAGCTCTGATGGCATCCAGAGACTCTTCCTCCTCCTCCTCATCATCATCCAGACCAGCGTCAAACAGGTCTGTGTCGCCTAGCAGACAGCCGCTGTCATTCAGAGCCCGAGGCAGAGGGGTGTCCTGGAGAAATTTATATAAAGTGCTCTTTAATTATGCAAAGCTTAATGTAATCCACATGTCAAACACTTTGTTGTTCCATTTAACACAGTCGCTCTGTAAGGCTGTGTAGCATTTAACTAGTAGCTTCACGTGTCCTTTGAGAAAGTACGACTGCTTCCAATTTACATGTAAAAGACTTAATTTGACACATTGTAGATAGTTTCTGCTGTTTCAATTTCAAAATTCAATACTTCCACACCATAAATCCTTAATTTGATTGGAAGATTTTGGTATTCAGTATGATTTAGGCAGATCGTCATCTTGCCCCTACAAACCCTGCCAGATCACTCTTTAGATGAACATTATTCTTCACAGCAACAAATATCAGAATATGTGCAATGACAAGGATCTAAAACCACGGAAAATGTGAAGTTGTACGTACATTACAACAATATCTTTCCATACTTTTCTAAACTTCTTGTGCAATTTCTGAACTTATCAAGACCTAGAACTTACCAAATTCTTTTTCTATACATTTCCAGCTTTTCCAGACTTGTGTAGGAACCCTGATTCTACTATGTGCTGGCAGAGCAAAAAATAGAAAAAAAAGAGAAGGTAAATCTATACAAACCTCATTTGTTTCAGGAAACCTCTCTTTCTTCTTCAGTTTCTCCACTGCTTTGCTACGCTTCTCCTTTTTCTCACGATGCCTCTGGCTCTTCTCCCTCTTCTTCCCTTCCTTCTTTGATTTCACATCCTTTTTCACCTCCTCCTGCTGCTCCTTCACTTCTCCACCTTTCTCTGGCTCAGCTTCACTCTCCTCGCTGTCGATGGGAGCACGGGCTATTCTCTTGCTCTTCTGCGCTCCTTTCTTTTTCCTCTCATCCTTCTCTTCTACCTCTCCGGTCTCCATCTCATCTCCACTGGACGCAGATAAGACCAGCGCGTCGGCCATTTCTACGCTGTTGTCGCCAGCCGCCTCCTCTTCCTCGCTGTCGCTGTCTCTAAGGGCCTTGCGACGAGGTTTCCTGTGAACTGTGATGTCCTCATCATCATCAGAATCTGGAAAACAAATAAGCATTTAGAAACAGTCTTCCAGCACAATGATTCTCTAAAGTAAATTGGAAACTCTTTCAATTTAGTGAGGTGGAATTACACAACGGAGGAGGTAAAGTGTGGTACACAGTGAGAGGATGCAGAATATGAATACGCATGCACACACACACACACACACACAAACATACATACAGAAACACTTCTAACCTATCTTATGCTCTGCATTGTGTTTGTAGGTTCTTGTTTTGGGCTCCATTATCACTCTAACATTGATATTGCTTTACTCTCTTCTTGTTACTTTCTTTATTGTTCTGTCTGTGTCTGCATAAAGTGTACTGTAACACTTCTGTGTAAAATGCACTTCGAATAAGTTGGATTCTTCAGAATAATATTATCATCTTGTAGCGAAAGAATCCTCACAATCAGATGCTCTCTCGTGATTCCCACCCCTGTTCTGTGAGAATATGCAGACAAATGCAACAAAGTCAGTTCAATCAAATTTAACAGAGGTTAGTGCTAATGGCTTCCTCATTTACACAGGCAAACTGTAAACGGCTCTACTGTTGTGTTACTTCACCTGGAGGCTCGTCTCTATTGTTAGTTGTCTCTGTCGCCATCTCCTCCGTTGGAGAGCCCATTCCGCTGTCCGAATCGCTCTCTGTTGCTGTCTGGACCACTGCTGGGAGCCCCTCCGCCTGTTTAAAATAAGACGACATAGATTCCACCCATCATGCACAGTAACCAGTGTCACTTATACTAGGGAGCTACTCCTAACCGTTTAGATAAGGGGTTATTAAACTTTTTCTGCCCAGGAACTAAAGTGTGAAAATTTCATTTCACTCAGAAATCCAGCCAGTACAGGAAATTGCCTCCAGCGACCAACCAAATATTGCTGAAGCTTTGGCTGTGGCTTGTCAGTATTGTATTGTCTATCTTATTCTACCCTAAAAACCCATGTGGCAAAACGAAAGTGCCTGATGAATTTGGGGATTTGTCAGCCACTGTGGCCTGTAGACAAAATTGTTTCCATCTCCGGATCCAGTCTCATCAAAACATACTAGGGCTGTTGTGATGCGGGGAGACAACAGAAACAAGCCTGCAACCATTTCAGACCATAACCCTGAGAAACACTGAATCACGGATTGTCATCCTGTTGAAATTACAGTTAGTGTTTTTCCACTTTACCAAAAAAGGGAGGCCACTGATGTGAGCTCTGCTGCCTGCTCACTGAGGAAATATAATTCACCCTTCATCTAGCTAAAGCACAAATTAGCTAATGTTCAGACTACTTTAGTGCCCTGTACCCAGAGTTATTGATGCAATCTGATGATACTGAAAGGGCTGGATTATTATCATGTTGAAAGTAGCACAATAACCTACCGTTGATAGCTGCAGCTATCTCCGGTAAGTAGCTTCTAGGACAACTACAACATGTTTTTATATTTGTCAGAAACGATGCAGAAAAACGTGATGCAAAGACAAAGTGATGCATGGAGGTCGTTTGTGTAACGTTAGGTAATAGAGCCAGATGGCTGTAACGTTAAATTAGTGGCGCCTTGCAATACCAAACAATGAATGAGCACCCAAGTTAGCTAGCGATAGCTTGCTTTCAACCTCTGTAGTTTAGTTAACGTTAACTTTTATTAAGCAAACCTTGCCAGTAAAGTTAACTAAAACCAGTTCCATTACTCTGGAAGAAGGCGCTTAATTTCACAATCCATTCAGATATTACTCTATTTTAAGAGTGTTCAGTAAAGTCAAAAGGCTAACGTTACATTTCATCAATGTGACCAGGCCAATTCGACAACCACCATCCAAGCTGGCTAACTACCTAACCTAGCAAGCTAAGCGGCTAACGATAGCTGCAATGAGCAACTTTTAGTTTTCAAATACTGCAAGTCTAGCAAAGCCTAAATTATAACAGATAACTTACACATATGTCAGCAAGTTAATTTCACGTTAAAAGTCATAACTAACAAGCATTTTCTCACCTGTTGCTGAGATACGACTAGGCTCATCTTTGTCCGCCAGTTAGTTTACGCCGTTTTGTAAAGGAAACCTGGGGAGACGACGCTTCATCAACTCTTGGCAACCACAACGGACGAAAAAACTAAATGCTGTAGTAAATGCCTGTGTGGCAAATTCTATTTTACTCTTTTAAATCGCATTTAGATAGCGGTTAGCTGGTCGGTTCCCCTTCCTCCCGCCTGTTCTGTACACCGAATAGAATTTTTTGAGCTTTCGCGCGCCGTGACAGCTGGTCGTAGCTTTTCGTCACCGAGGTGTCAATCGCTCTCGTTTCACTTTCCCATTGGTCGATTAGGAAAGTTTGTACCCGCCCACCATGACGGTAGCGCAATGCTTTATACACCGGGAATGCCTGGGTGGGCGGGGGCGAGGGTTTCCCGGATTGTGACCAAAGACCACACACGCACACGCACACACACCACACACACACACACACACACACACACAGTCTTTCAATAGTTGAGGCAACATTCAAGTGGAGGTAATCTGTGATTCTCTGGAAAGAAAGAGGAAGAAAGGAAGAAAGAAAGAAAGAAAGAAAGAAAGAAAGTTTAAACTTCAATAAAGTCAATCATTCTATACAAATTCAGAAAACAGAATTTAAATTCAGTCATTTGGTGGAAAAAGACTTTAGAAACCTTTTAAGTCATCAAAGTACACGTCAAAGTCAAGTCTCAAGTCACCAGACCCCAAGTCAAGTCAAGTCTCAAGTCTTCTCTTCATGCATCAAGTCTCGCAATTAAAATTGTGACTCGAGTCTGACTCAAGTCTAATTTATGTAACTCAAATACCTATGTTGTGAGTCTTCAACAACATATCCCTGTGTGAAAACTACAAGACCCTCTTAACCCATAGAACATTGTGTATGAAGATCCCTATTGGGTGAAAGGTTGGAAACAAAACAGACTCCCATGCACTGTTAATGAACTTGTTGATAGGAGGTTGATACTATTATTACTAGGTTTTCTGATTCTGGTTGACACTCTTCCCCAAACAAGAACACAATAAGCTGCTATCTCAAGACAATTGATTACATAGCCTATGTTTATGATATGAAAAATAATGAGAAAGACAGAGAGAGTTTGATACAGGGTGAACTATACTGAATGTTCAGGACTACGGTGGAAGTAAAGAGAGTATTGCGCCATAAATGTTAACCAGCCTCTCTCTTATGTTTGTGAGAGAGGGGGTGGTTAAGGTCAACACTGTAGTATACGGGACAATGATCTCTTTCACAAACACACACACACACACCAACATTCAGAGTAAAACACAGCATGACTTACCCTGTAAATATAATAAGACCTGGTTTTCATTGTACACAGCATGCAGCGGCAGACAGACAACAGGTCTGGTCTGGGAGCTAGTAATTAATATTTTATCTCTGTGCATCTCTGTGTATTGTTATTATCAGTAATCCAGTAGATGAAGGCTACCTTGGGGGATTTTTTTTTCTCCAAACAGGGCATATTTCTGTACACTCTTGGCATACGAGTTGGCACATGACACTTTTTGTGTATGTGTGCCTCCTCCATGTTCTGACAATGACAATGATATTGAAAACAGACCAGCTTTCAATATCAGTTTTATTAACATATCCAAATTGGCACATTATAAGATAAGATAAGATGGTGGACACTTTATTAATCCCCTTGGGGAAATTCAGGTGCCACAGCAGCAACTGGCAGAACAGTACTAAGGAAAAACAAGTACAAGAAGATAATAAAAGAGAAGAGGTACTAAGATAAAAAAAAATTGTGGTAATGTACATAATATAAAAACTATAGAGACAGTGCATTTGTCACCTGAATCTTCATACTGTTGACAAGGTGTATAGTTTGTTCTTTGTTTTTTTCCCCCAGTGCACATCTACATACCTGACACTTCTGCATAGCATGTATAATTGCTGTAAATTCACTTATCTGTTTTCTTCATATTCCCATAGTCTTCTCATTGTTATATATTTCATATATTGACGTTTTTATAATGTTTAAACCTATTGTATACTGCATATATATCATAGTTTTGGTATATTTTCATATAACATATATAGCATATATTCAGATTTGATCATTTTCATATCATATATAGTGTATTCATAGACATTTATAGATACACATTTAATTTCTTATTGATGTTATGTTACGTCCTTATTGATGTTATCTTACACACCCTAATAATACTGTAATCCATACATTTAATTCATACATTTTCATTCATTCATAACCTGTTCTAGTTTTGAATTTGTCATGTGTTTATAAAACCATACATTTGCTGTGTATGCTGTTTTCTGTTTATATTCTATTTTCTGTGCTGTATCCCGTTACTATCTGCTGCTGCAACGACCCAGTTTCCCCCCCACTGGCATCATTAAAGTTTCATCTGCCATTGCTGTGCTGTACTAACAAATTACGCATGCGCACAGCGGCCCCCACGGCTGCTCCCTGGCGCATGCGCACTTACAAATCCCCAGGACGAGCAGCAGCTCAGTCAGTCAGTCAGTAGACATCGCATCGCTGGTCAGCAACGCATCTATCTATATTCCCTTTCTTAAATTAGCCACGTTAAGCTTCGCGATACCGCCCCCAATTTCAGTGTCGGTACGGAGCCGCCAGGCCGGGACAGAGACGGAGAGAGAGCCCTCGGCCATGGAAGCGCTCGGACCCGGTAAGGAAAACAGAAACGAGCGAGGGGGTGAAAACACCGACCCGTGTCTGGAGACGCTGTGCGCAAATGCGTCGCTTCACTGGGGGCCGCGGCTGCAACGAGGCCTCGAAGCACTGTGGGGAAAAACAAACCGAGAGTCGAGCCGAGGCCCAGCCCGTGTGACACGTTATTTACATCGAAGGCGAGCGCCGCTGCCCCGGACCCGCACGACCGAACTGATATTATGTTATCTACCGAGTAACGTTAACGGGAAGAGTTCGTTTTTCGGTTATCCAATTATGCCCCGCACGCTTTATTTATCTGAAGCACGTAGCGCTCGTGTCGGGGCTGGCATTGTGTGAGTGGGGATTTAACCAGCACCTTCCTTCCTCCTTCCGCGTCGTCTGTGTTTACGTTCATATCTGTTTTGTGGTGTTTTCACGACAAACGGTGACCGTATTTCTTCGCGGGGACCAAACCATTCCGTCGAAATTAGTCATATTCCATCCCCCTAATGTAGATAAATTCCCATTTTGAACGAGAAATCGTGCGTGTTTAAATTTGAACCTTCGTCATCAGGAACAGTGTGTGTCTCGGTGCTTGTTGTGCCCCGTCCAAGATGAAAGCGACGACAAATGAATCCCAACAAAAACACATGTTACTAGACCCAAAATGAGCCGACGTGCATATTTTGTAACTCACAATTCATTGTTTTTGTGTATGGCTGTCATTGGTTCGCGCGCGCCTCTCCTTGGGAAGCAGCCACGCGCCTCCAGTGCACACAGGGATGGATGGCGCTTTTATCGATCGGATCTGCAGGCCAGCTCCATATTATTCATCTCCTATATGATAACAAAGGCACTTATTTTGCAGCGATGCGGTGTAGATCTGATGATATTGCACGCGGAGGAACGGATGCCACACACCGTACACATTTTCTCATAACATGCCCAATATATTACCTTTTTTCCCCCCTACAGACGAGTTGATGTGTTTTTCATGTGTGGAATGCACCTTTTTGATAAATGCGGAATTGATTACAGCTTGCAGCACATCACCTGACAGCCGTGTTTTTACATTTTAGAATGGAGAGATGTTTTATTTTTTTTGTTTACTCACTATATATCCTCGCACATCGCCCACAAGCTCTCGAAGGAAGGAAAACTGAA
The DNA here is from genome assembly GCF_046629955.1 of Centroberyx affinis. Lineage (NCBI taxonomy): Eukaryota > Metazoa > Chordata > Actinopteri > Beryciformes > Berycidae > Centroberyx > Centroberyx affinis. The sequence continues at coordinate 331,148 of NW_027279795.1, forward strand.
GCATTATTTAGGAATAAATTGCCTTTGCAGCAGATTCAAAGATGGTTAAGCAGATGCAAGGTGCTGCATCGGGGTCCACAGCAGAGGGATGTTTGGAGACACACAACACTGTGCAACTCTCCACAGGTGTGTGAGCTAGACTCATGTTGACGTATAATTCAAAAATAATGTGAATAATTACAACAAGAAATGTTTTTTTTTCAGCTCCTGCAATATCGGCTGGTTTATTGTAAAATTCACTTTCCACTTTTACTTTATCCTCCAGCCAGCTAGATTTTTAGAATAGAGTAGGACCTCCAAATGATTGATTACCTTCCAAAGCGTCTCCCTCTCCTCTCTTACCATTCCTCATATTTTCACTTGTAACATGGACGTCTCCACACTTTCTAGTGAATGTATTGTTGATTTAAGACCAGACTCGACTACCACTTGAAATGCTGATTGTGTGTTTTATTTGTATTTGTGTTGTTGGGAGATTAGATGACGTGACAGCGGGATGGTTGCAAGGTTGCACCACAGCTGGACGTCTTGTCATGCTATGGCTCAACAATAGGGCCTCCCATGGTTCAGTTGTGGGGGGATTTCTCCAGAAACGTGCACTCTTTGGCCTCTGCGTTTGTGTGGCTGGAATTCTTCAGGGGCCCCGAGAGCTGCGTGCAATAATGTGGCACAGGTCTTGAGTATCATCATATGTAGGCTTGTTTAATTACATTTTTAACATTCACAGATTTATTGTGAGGTGGAACTGTTGTAGAGGTCTAAATTATTGCTCCTGATGCATGCAGCGAAGCGTTTGCGTTGTCTGCACTGAAAGGTGTATATTCCAGTCTTGTGAATGGTTGGTAAGCCTCTGGCAGTAGATCAGTCTTTTCCACAGTCCACTGTAGTACCCTAATCCAGGTGATTTGCAGGTGTGTGGGCGTGAGCACGCACACACACTGTTAGTCTCTGACTCATCACCAGGCCAAGCCATCATCCTCATGCTTAGGTTAAGCCCAAGTGTCTGTCTACTCGCACACACTGTGGTTACCAGGGACACGCGTGGCATTAGCCGGCCCTACATGAATAGCAAACCTCTCCTAGCAAATGTGAGTGCATGGCACACCGATCTAATGTTTAAAAACAACCGAGAGAAAAATCAACATGGCAAGTCAGTTAGGCAGCTGATCATTTTTGCATTCACACCATGCAGTGAGAATAGCCAGTGCTATACAGCTGCTTGAGCCTGTTATTGGTCAACTTGGACCCAAGTTAAAAGAGGCACAGGCTACACAGACAACACCTGTTTGCCTCCAGTGCATCTGCCATTTACTATGCCAGTAAATGATAATTTCTTTTCCTCTGTGCCGATGCCTATCAAAGAAGATGCACCTCTTCCTCTCACAGTACAACTATGAAGGAAGACACTTGATTGCTTGATGGTTTGTTTCAGGTTAGGTCTAAACACAAACTTTGACACGGCTTGTGCACGGCCTCTTTATCTGATCATGTAGCTCAATTTAAATAAACAATTATTAACTTATACTGTCGGACCAAGATTGGCTGTACAGGCCCTTGTTAACCTAGTGTTCTTTAATATTGCATAAATAGCCTGTCAAACAGATGTGTAAAACACATGATGGCAACATTTGATAGGTTTAAAAAAATATTCACTGCTATCAGAAAATAGTAGACTAATAATGACCGCCAAAATATGCATGTGATATTTATCCCCATGAGGAAGGAGGGTTATATTAAGGACATGTGCACTGATAGAAATCAGCTGAAATCAGCTATTCCTTTTTATATAGGCATTACTGTGCTACATTTATAGATTTCATTTCTGTTTAAGCGGTACTGGGTGATGTTGGATGGTCATGTGACGCAGACGTGTTTCTCCAGAATTGTTTCGGAGTAGATGCTGTTGGTGATAATTTGTTGTGGCTACTCGTCCGCCCCCTTCTTTTTCCCAGTGTCAGATCATGTCAGGTTGAGGCGCTAAAATGATTCTTATCTGCATAATTTTACCATGATAAAAACACTAATGCTAAGTCTAAGCCATGTATTTGCTCTTCTGTTTTTCCCTAGCAGCAGCAGTAGTAATTCTCATGGTGTCATGGCCCAACATCCACCTCGAGCATTATTCCAATTCCTTGCATGTTACTCATGCATTTTTGTTGGTTTTGGTTTGGCTTTGATGTCGTCTGGTGTCTTCGCCTCTGGTTGTCATGTTTTATTTTGATTTTTTTTACCTCATTTGTAGTGGGAGGTTTTTATAAGCCCCTTGGGGATTTTCTTTTCTCACCTGCACAGTTTGTATCTCTTCTCTTCCCCTTTTCACCTTTTGTCATTTCATGTGTGTAAATAAATTAAACCTTAAACTGTGCTGGATGAAGAGAAAACACTGTGATGCAGCCTTGATCCCAAACAGTTAGAAACTCCATTATCGGACAAACTCAGAGAGGGGAGGGGGTGGAGTTTGACGGTGGTAAGTAGACATGTTGGGTTGTGGAGGAGGGATGGGTCGAGGCATTTCATGCTCTCTCTCTCTCACACACACACACACACACACACACACACACACACACACACACACACACAGGCCTAGTAATGTGGCAGCTGAAGAGGCTATATATAGGGACAGCTCTGTTTTTGGTGGAAGAGGAAGACCCTGGACTTGCTCTGCTCCACGTGCACAGACTGTGAAACCCTTCCTGTAGTGCATGTACATATATGCACATAATACACACACAGGCACACACAAGGGGAGTTTTTGTGCATGTTTGTGCACAAAGCTCTTTCCACACACGCACACACAGAATCTGCATGCAACATCAACATTCAGGCACAGAACCTATCTGAAATACTGTAGCGTGTCCACATGCTTGTGACACATATGTGCATTTGGATACTCTGCCACACAGCTAGCCTACCTGCAGCGTAGACCTACATGCACGCCATAAACACTTGATGCTGCTCCTGTTGTTGTAGCTAACAAGGCCAGTAGGACAAAGAAGCAGTGTGTAATGATTTGACAATTCAAAGAAAAGCATATATGCAATATTGGAGACCATGTCACATACGTTATCCTATTGAAAAGCTCAAGGATAATGCAATAAAGCGAACAAGCTTGTTTCCACGCAGGAGGAGGAGGAGTAGGTAGGGGGTAGGGGTGGTGTTTTGGGGCCCGGGGTGGGTGAGGGCATGTTGAGAAGCGTGTTTTTAGGAAGCGATGGGGAGGGTCCCGATTGTCCGTGCTCTCGCGCTTCACTTGCTAACTGGAGCGTGTGGGTGCATGGAGTTCAGGAGGACCCCCACAGTCCCCTAGCTGTCAGTTGACAAAAGCATTAAGCAGCCTCACGTCCCCTCCCCTGCCTCCCAGCCTCCTTCCATACCACCAGTACTATATCATTGTCTCCTTTTTGAGCGTACTCTGAGTCTTTTATTATTGCTTTTCTCCTTTTTGTCTCACCTGAATTTAAACCAGAGATGTATGTTTTTGCTCTTTTGCGGTCACGTACAGAGGGACACACTGTAGGCCAAAATAGCAGTGTAAGCGAGCATTTGACAAGGAGCAAAGGTGTCAGTGTATCTTACCGTGTTTATGTAAATGTGTGGATGAGATACCAAGTTATACTACATCTTGTATTGACTATGCTAAGTATTAATGTGTGTGATATGATGAGCTATTATCAGCTTCACTGTAGCTAGATGAGGCCTGTAGTCTTGAAGGTGTTAGGCGTTATATGCCTCAAATACCAGCAGCTTTTACATTACAATTCAAGACTGAAGGTGGGGGATGGTAGAGACCACCATAGGTAGCTGACTGAGGTGGTTTGTGTACATGCATGTGCATATGTAATGTGTATGTGAGTGAGATGGTGCATATGCGGAGTGTGCGTTTTTATTCTGTGTGTAACGGTAATCCAGCCTCTCGGCGCGGCGCCCCCCCATATGGCCCTGCTGCTGTCTGTCTGAGAGGAGCTTGGTCTTTGTCTAGGGGTGTGGGGCGGGCGTCCTGTGTGTCTGGGTGGGGCTAGGGGCGGGCCGAAGGATAATTGGGGGTCATTGTTTCGCCAGCCCCTTGTTGACCTATGTAGGTCAGGGGCCAGAGTTATGGATCAATCAAAGCGTGTGTGTGTGTGCGACTGTGGGTTGGTCCTTGGGTTTGTGAGGCCATTTCAGTGCATTCAAGCAGGTGTTATTGGACAAATTCATTGCAACAAGCTTGGCGTTGGGTCGCCTACGTTCATTTAAATTCCAGATAATGAATGAAGATAAAAGCACACCCTCTTACCGCCGCCACTTTCGTTTACATTCAAAATAAATGCCAAGCTCACTTTGTTTGAAGCATTACTATTTCTGTGCACAGAATCTGAATTCCTTCCAAGATTATGGTAAATTCAGGTCGTGACGACTAGGAGAAACGATGAAAGTATTGATATATTTATTTGCATGTCAAAGATATTGATGAAAACATATATAAACCCAATGATGTGCTACTGAATTATTTTCTTGTAGTGTAGCAATATGTATCAATTGTATATTGTATAATATTGTGTTGGGAGCCCTCTTGCCATTTCCAGGTTTAAAAAAAATCATTTGTTTTCTCTGCCCTCTCCAGGCCCTCCTGCCCCTACCTCTCTGTTCCAGCCTCCGCGGCGTCCCGGCCTCGGCACGGTGGGGAAACCCATCCGCCTGTTGGCCAACCACTTCCAGGTGCAGATTCCCAAGATTGATGTCTATCACTATGATATCGACATCAAGCCTGAGAAACGGCCTCGGCGGGTCAACAGGTAAACACACTGACGGGGTTTGAGCAGAAGATATGTCTAGGTGAACAGGTGTAGATGGACGTAGGGATGTGATGTTTTTTTTTTTTCTGGGAGTTTTTGTTTCATATTTTGAGGCTTTTGGGTCACAACCGTCCAGTTGTGTGAAAAAATACACCCTGCCCCAGGGGTGTTAATTTAGAAACAAGGCTGTAAGGGGTAGGAGGTTTTAGGTACTAGTAAAAGGAAAAAGAGGAAAAAAAGGAAAAAGAGGAGGAGGAAAAAGAAGCATTTTGTTCTTGGTCAGTATGAAAATGCTTGGGTCTTTTTTTTTTTCAGATGCCATTTCAGAAATACTTGATTTGAAATTAAAGCGGTGGTAGTATAATCATTATTTTGGGCTCTGCTGTAGAAGTCAGTGGTGTCTTACTGTCCTGTTCCCCTCGTCTCTTAGGGAAGTGGTGGACACCATGGTGCGGCACTTCAAGATGCAGATCTTTGGAGACCGACAGCCTGGCTACGACGGGAAGAGGAACATGTACACAGCACATCCACTGCCAATAGGGAGAGACAGGGTTGGTATTTTAAACGCCTACCCCACTGTCATGAGCATGAGCATGGATTCATTTGTGTGCCTTGATGAAATGTTTGCATGTGAACTTTTTTTTGTCATGTTATGGACCAATCAGTGCTCTGAGGCAGTGGTTCTCAACGTGGGGTCCGGGGACCACCAGGGGTCCTTGAGGGGGTTCCAGGGGGTCCCCAGCAAATTGATGAATTGTTAAACTTCACCATTATTTCATTTGTAAGAAGTCAACGCAATTAGAGAATGTAGAAGAATGACTGTTCTGATCATAGTTTCTCTGTTATCTCTCTACCTACAATACAGACAGTCATGGAATTCTGGACAAAGTCATATCTAACAATAACAATATTCTCAGATTTGGGTTCGAGAGACAAAATCTCATCAAATGGGAGTCTGTGGCCCTAATGTGGACTAAATTAGGGGTCCTTGATATGAAAAAGGTTGAGAATCACTGCTCTAAGGCCATCTCCAGCGAGAGATATTTGGCATTTAAGAACCTAAATCCAGTGGGTTGTCCATATTTTAGTAAGCAGATGGTAGGCATTTAAAATGGAGCAGTTGGTGGTTTCCTACACTTCCCAGAATGACTTTCGACAACCCCCAGAGAATGGGCGTGAACATTTTCCATTTAGGGTTCTATGTGACTGGAGTAAAGTTAGCTTGATATTGGGTATTCTGTGGATATATTTTCTCAAACATTGAAACCAGTGTTTGTAAAATTGTATTTATCTTCTAGTAGCTACAAATATATTCATCAACGTGGTTTTATTTGTTTGCTTTACAAGTTATTGAAGGTGGAAAAACGAATATCCACCGAATATCCAATATCAAGTTAACTTCTCTCCAGTTTTTACTTGTAGATGGAGAGAATGATAGCTTTAGGGCCAGCAGTCTTGCTACTCAAGAAAGTGAGAGTCACGCCCTGTATGCAAAACGCAGCCTGTCTTGTGGTTGCATTGCATTATGGTCTATTGAGGCTAATGTCAGTGGAAAAACTGGTCTCTCTGTCTCTTCTACCATGGAGTTCTCCCTGTATGATTGAACGTCGGTGCTAAATGCCAGGTCTGGAAAAAAGCCCTCGCTCTTTGATTCTGAGAGACTGACATCAAAAACTGATGTTTACCATTGATGTTTTAGATAGTTGAAAATTTCCCTCTGATTAAACTCCACTGTAGCTGCGCTGGAAATATCTCCTGTTTGGTCAATTATTGGTGGAGTAAGAAGCAAGGGAAAAAAAAGGGAGTAAGAAAAATGCACCACCAAACAACAAAATGGAGCCAGGAACACCAATAGATGTTTTTTTTAAACAGTGTTTTAATCCTCATTTCCTCCAGTAGAGCAGTTCAGCAGAAAACTGTAGAAGACTGTGGTTGTACTGGGCAGATCCCAGGTGTAAATGTGTGCTGCAGTGTGAATGAAAAGCAGGGCGTTGCTGAAAAAGAGCATTCATGCTTGGTAAAATGTGACCTTAAAAAATAATGGTTACAAATGTTTTCTCTCACATTTCCCCTTAAATACATTGTGTACAAACAGATGAATTCAAATTGTCTTAATACAAGAAATGAAGTATCATTCTCACTTAGACTGCCTTTTGTTTACACCTCTCTTGATGCTGTGTCGGTGTATAAATGAAATGTTTGCATGCTGACAAATCAAAACGTAAAGGATTTAAACCTTTGCTCTCTTTGTCTTTCTCTTTGTCTCTTTGTGTTGCTCTCTTCTTTCATTATACTCTGCCCTTTGGTATTTATTGCCTATCTCCCTTCTCTCCACTGCATGTTCTTCTCTCCGTTTCCTTCCGCTCATCATTGTCTCCCTCCCTCTCTCCCTTTTTTCCTCTTTCCCCTTTGTAAATCTCCCTCCATCTTTTTCTAAACCCATCTTCCTCGTCCCTTCTCCCTCTTTATCCTCCTTTCTCTTTGTCCCTCTCACTCACCATCCCCCCTCCATCTCTCTCTCTCTCTCAATCCCCCTCTCCTTCCCTAGGTGGATCTGGAGGTGACTCTGCCTGGCGAGGGGAAGGATCAGACGTTCAAGGTGTCCCTGCAGTGGGTGTCTGTGGTGAGCCTTCAGATGCTGCTGGAAGCCCTGTCCGGTCACCTGAACGAGGTCCCAGAGGACTCCGTTCAGGCGCTGGACGTCATCACGCGGCATCTGCCTTCCATGAGGTATCATCCATCTCTGCCTTTCCCTGCTAAACACATGATCCCCATTTTCTTCCCCATCTGTTTCTTTTGCTGTTGGAGAGTTATTGCCTTCTTAATTCATTTGCTGCTGTCTTGTGTCTTTCCTGATCACATCCACAAGACAATACCACACCGTATGACAATTGGTGCATTCCTGATATATTTGTGCCCAGTGAAATTAAATGAATTGTGAAATGTATTGACTTGGGTTTGGATATCATATGACACCGGCCTTACATGAGCCACTCTACTGTAGTATGAGAGGAAATCCTGAGCGTATGGCATCAATATTTACCTCTAATTACTAGATTATTTCCTCCAGTAAACTCCCCAAGTCAAACAAATGAGACATTTTCCACTTTTCCAGACATGTTTACCAGATTTAATGCCTCTATCTTGATTTGCAAACCTTTGGCACTTGAGATGAGCATTTGTGTCACTTAAGGTTGTCACACCATGCTGTTACCACCTAATGTCTGACCCAGAAACCCAAATTTCTTTGAGAAATACGTGTCCACTTACACCTGTAGGCATCAAACTTTTTCCCTCTCTGGGTCCCTGGGTACATGTATTAGAAATCAATAAAACAAAACAAAATTACCTTGCTTTATAAGTATCTAAACTATAAGCCCAAATTTTTATTCATCCTACATTATACCATAGCATAGTTCATGCAAAATCCAAATTGTGTTGTTAAAAACTATATATTGTTGACTGCAAATTTCTACAGAATAAGTTGAGGAGTCAATTTAATCTTCCTGTGACTGTTGTCTTTTGTGTTTGTGTTTGTGTGCACAGGTACACTCCAGTGGGGCGTTCGTTTTTCTCCCCTCCAGAGGGCTACTACCATCCACTGGGCGGGGGCAGGGAGGTGTGGTTTGGTTTCCATCAGTCTGTCCGTCCTGCCATGTGGAACATGATGCTCAACATCGACGGTAAGACCTGCACAGAGCTGGACCTGCAGTGTGTGTCTGTGTGTGTGTTCATGGTTTGGATAATCGTTTACAGGCTACTCGCGGTGCATTCATTTAAGAAATCAGAAAATTATCAGTGATTTATGCTTGATGCAGTGTGATTATAACTCTTGTGCTGCTATTTGCATAATGTTTCTGGTTGTGCTCTCATATTGGTGTTAACTGACTGATATGATGGATGCACATCGTGTCCAACTCTGCAGTCTCTGCCACAGCTCTCTGCTGTGCCCAGCAAACAAGATTGAATTTATGTGTATGCACAAAATCACTGATAATCAGCGATTGTGTCGTAAACCTCTATATTTCCTCTTCACTCCCCCTCAGTATCAGCCACAGCTTCCTATCCTGCCTAGCCTGTAGCAGTTTACGTTTTTGTAGAGACTTGGCAGTTGCATCACAAATCTCCTAGCAACCATGACTGGTGCAATCATGGAGGCCCATTGGAGAACTTGCTGTGTGCAAATTATGGCTGTATGCATAACAACGAAGCTAGAAAATGAGAAATACCTGATAAAGATCACTGTGGTGTGGTAGGTCAGTTTAGTAATGTGAAGGGTTAGGGTTAGTCTGTTGATGTGTTTCCAAATGTAGGTTACTGTGACACAGGAAACCGTCTTAACATTTCCCCCTTTGGTGGTATTCTCTACTGCAGTGCACGAGTTATAGCTTAAAACTCATCCTATCGAGACACGATTTTGACTTTTTTTAGCCAGCTAACTAGCCAGCAGGCTAATTTAGCAAAGCAACTGATGTCAATGTTGACTGTGATTACTAGCCTTTAATAACGGCAGCTTCTACTAGATGAAATGATCAGTTCCCAGTCAAAAACACCACATAAATTAACCATGTCTACTCAGTTCTATTGAGAAGATTGGAAACGCAATCAGCTGTTGTTGCCCAAGAGCTGAGGGCCTCCAATATGGCCGCCTGCGGGTGCGTTGCATCACCTGAAAGCCCTCTATATGTTACTATGTTACTATATGTTCCTGAATTTCCCCAAGGGGATCTATAAAGTCAAATCTTATCTTATCTTATCTTATTGTTGCATCCCCCCATTCTGCACCCCATTCTACCAGACTCTGCCTTTTGATAGTTTCTAAATTAATTTGGATTGCTAATAGTCATTGCTTTATAGGATTGACTGATTGGATAATGACATATCTGTCTTCCTCTTCTACCCTACAGTGTCAGCCACTGCTTTCTACCGTGCCCAACCTGTGATCGAGTTCATGTGCGAGGTGCTAGACATACAGAACATCAACGAACAGACCAAACCACTCACTGACTCCCAGCGCGTCAAATTCACCAAGGAGATAAGAGGTGGGCAAGTGTTACCATCACACACACACCCACACACACACGCACTACATATATGTACCAGAGATCAGAGGAGGGCCTGCACCAGCAGCTCGCACACACATTATATACATAAGTTTAGTGAATCACAGCTTAACAAATTTACCGAGGTGATTAGAGGTAGGTGTGGGTCTGCAGGGCAAATGGATGTTTGTATATATGCAGTGCATATAAACTGAAGAAAGTACACCCACTCACACGCACATGCATGCTACATACACACTACAAATACACACTGCTTAAGACAACACCGGTGTTGGAACGCATGTTATTTTTTTCCCCCGGGGTAGCAAAGGCTGACAGTTCTGCCTTCAAACAGAAACTCTGCAATCTCAAGTCAGAAAACATGTGGGATTTGACCTTTTACAACACAGTTGGAGGAGTCTAACACACATCACACTGAAATTATATATTTAACTGTGTATTTCTGTCCACAAGATTCACACGAGTATTCACAACTAAAATCCTGAATCCGTTATTTGTTCATAATTCACACAAGCTTTTGACCTCAGGCAACCAGCTCCTGTGTCTTTTTGACTTTGTTTCTGTTTCTATCTCTTCATCAAGTCACCAAATCCCTTGCAGGAGCTACTGGCATATTTTAGATCAGTTTTTATTCTGGGAGAGATTCCTTGACATTGAGAAATTGCAACTGCTTATTTTCTGGGCCAGACACTTCGTACGCTGTAAGCTGCCTATTCCTATAAGCATTTCCTTTAGTTTCTTTTTTAAAGCTGGGTTGTGACAAATGTCTAAAGGGAAACTGCAGAAAGCTGAGAAAATGTGCACACTGTTGGCTGCCTCTTCAACATTCATTGTGACAAAAACTCACAAACACCTCGACCCCAAGTGGATCCTTGTTGGCAGTGAAGAAAAGAAGACTGACTGCAAATCCAACCAGCTATAATTTGGTTGGAAAGAAACTACAGTTGTGGCATGCTCCCTCTTATTGGCCTGTAACCCTGTTTGTGTGTGTGTGTGTGTGTGTGTGTGTGTGTGTGTTTTTTGAGCAGGCTTGAAAGTTGAGGTCACACACTGTGGTCAGATGAAGAGGAAGTATCGTGTGTGCAATGTCACACGTCGCCCTGCCAGCCACCAAACGTAAGTGCCTCTCTTGCTCACAGCACTTTGTTTGCCCTCACATGTCGCCAAAGGGCCCTTGACATATTGCATTTTTAATTCAAATATGCCAAAAAGAAAAATCTCAAGACCTTGTAAATATCAAATTGATGCAAATTTCGTCACGTTCCCCTTTTTTTTTTTTTTTTTGGTTTGTTATACATATTAATGTGGGTTTCTCTGTGGATTGCCCACATTTTCCATTTATTCACAGGTTCCCCTTACAGCTCGAGAACGGCCAAGCCATGGAGTGTACAGTAGCTCAGTATTTCAAGCAGAAGTACAGTCTGCAGCTCAAATACCCACACCTACCCTGTCTTCAAGTAGGGCAGGAACAGAAGCACACCTACCTTCCCCTGGAGGTGAGAAAAGAGGCTGTTTGATGCCTTGACACATGCGCTCATTCTTATTTATTTATGTTTAAGGTTGGACACAAAACTGTCAACCTCTGTGAATTTCTCCCTTTTTTTATTTACCGCTATCTTGCTCCTCCGATCAGATCCTGACCTGGTTATTTTGTTTTATTCATGACGTGTTGCTTTCTGCTCTGCAGGTCTGTAACATAGTGGCAGGCCAGCGCTGTATCAAGAAACTGACAGACAACCAAACGTCCACCATGATCAAAGCCACCGCTCGCTCGGCCCCCGACAGACAGGAAGAGATCAGCAGACTGGTGAGTGACGGTTCCCTCTTGGGGTGGGAGTGCGAAACGCAACCGGAGCAGCAGACAGTCGGGTGTATTTTCTCCGACGCCTTGTAGTTTTGGAATTGTAGCCACTGCTGTGAACTTTTGCATAAAAGATGAGCTCCGCTCCCTCTCTTTGTTTACACTACCTAAACGCTGAGTAAGAGTAATTGATGACACTGATCTTGTTTTAAATCACATCTTATCTTTTTGAAAAGGCCTTCTTATAATTTGCTGTGTTGTTGTCATTTGGTACTTTTTCTTGGTGTCTCATTTTAAATGTAGCCTATGTTTTTATTTTCTTATATATATGATATTGATATTACTCTACTTTTTGTGACTCATGTTGTTTTTTTTCACTGTGAAGCACTTGTTAACTCTGGAAAAGTGCTATATAACTCAAGTTTATTATTATTTTCCTCCCACTCTGTGTCCTTCTCACCATCGCTTTCCTCCTTTTCCTCCTCCTTTATCTCCTCCCTCCTGGCTTTCTCTTCCGCTCCCCCCCCAGGTCAAAAGCAACAGCATGGTCGGGGGCCCGGACCCGTACCTGAAGGAGTTCGGCATTGTGGTGCACAACGACATGACAGAAGTCACGGGGCGTGTCCTCCCAGCGCCCATGCTGCAGTATGGGGGCCGGGTGAGTACAGACACAGGGAGGGACTGTGGCAGGGTGAGTACTGGGCCGGGGCTGCACTCTGGGGGCGCAAGCCTGACTGGGGTGCACTGGAGGGAGGGGGGGGCATCACAGAGTGAATGCTGGGACATGGGGGACATTCCAGGTTGGCAGAGCTCGCTCGTCAGACAGGTGACAACATACGTGATGTGATTGATTCCGATAAATGAAGTAATAATTGAATACATTCTGATCAGACAGTGATTGAACAGTTGCTTTCATGTCAATTTAGAGATGGTAGATGAAATTTGCACTAACCAACCTATTTCCAATAAACAGTCAATTTACCCTTTATATTCTGAATCAGACAATTAATCTAATATGTTAATCTAGTGCTACAGGGTTCCCACAGGCAAAAAAATCCTAGAAAGTGTGTGGATTTGAGATAAATTAAATAAGGCCTTTTAACAGCTTTTGAAAATGAATCTATGGCCTTGAAAGTTCTAGTATTTTTTCTTTAATTAAGATATAGCGCCCAAATTCATCAGTGTGCTTCAGCTCTCCATCCTAGATCAACACGTCACATCCTGAGGAAAACCCTGTGATGGAGATTTGTGTTGATACAGCTGCAGTTTTAAAATGAAGGATTTCAACATAATCGTCTTTACAAGATCATGAGTAAAAAATGAGGCCTCTAGCATGTTTTGGTCAACAATTAAACATTATAATTTGATGTTGTGAATGTGGGAACCCTGGTGCCGCTAATTCAGGGTGGATCTGGTGTGCAACTGCAATGTTGGCAGACCTGAAAGACCTGGAACTTGCCCTATGTTATAATCCTGTGGTGGATCTCAGTAGTCTGTTAGGTGCGTTTCTCCTTCCAAACGGTCTTTCCCTCCACTGGCACAGCTCTTAAGTATACCAGGTAGGCTGAAGTATCATGATGCTCATAGACGAGGACTTCAGTTTCATCTGTTGCATTCACTGGTGTCTGTGCAGGTGGAGGAAAGGAGGTGAGGAGGAAGTCACTGTAGATTGTTGAGATTCACCCATTGAATCTCATATCAGCCAGTGAATAGTCCCTAGCCATTATGCATTGAGATTGGATGGTGCACACAGAAGAGACGTGGAAAAAGGAGAGGTAATGTTGGCTAAAAATTGTCCCCAGTTTGTGAATAGAAGATGCAACTGGGAGCATTTTATCTGGCCCAAAAGTCAACCTATGTTATTATTTACACCTGTCTACTCCTTTGAGACATTATTGCCTAGTGGTTAGGGGATTAGAGGCTGAATTGGGATTCAGGGATTGTGTGTAAGGAGGGAAAATGAATGTGTTACTAACCGGAGGACGATCAGACTCTTTGCTACCCAGCATTGAAGTACAATCAGTTGGAAAGATGCACTTTTCCCAAAGTCTGTAAAATACTTACTATAAATAACTTGTTGGAACAACCCATTCAGAGGCAGCCTTCAATGGTTCTAAGAAATTTTAATGATCCCTGTGGGGGAAATGTATTCTGCTGGGGTTTGAAATGAATGCAGAAGCCTCCGGCCAGCTTTCTCTCGTTCTCTGATTCTCTGTACTTAATTTACAATTGTTCCTTCATAGTATAAAAACAGATTGTTGCTTGATAAAATTTCTCTCGCGTTCCAATGCCAAGCTTAATCCCACTATTGGCTGGCTGAACTACATGCTCATTCATCTACCCAGGACCTGTTACAGCAGTCTCTTTCTGAATGGCTTGGCCCCGTGCCTGCTGGGATATTGAGTCTAATCGCCTTCCAGTGAAATACTGTTAAATGTAGACTGACTGCTTTTCCTGTTGCTGTGATCACTTGGTATGAATGAAAAACACACACTTGTCACTTTACCACTGTATGCTGATGTTGCATGACATATAGTTGCATCAAAGTATTCACAGAAACGAAGATGAATACTGAAGTGACTGTATGAGATGTAACATTTGAGATGGGAAAGGCAGCAGTCTTATTTCCTCTGTAACTCCACATGCACTGTGATTTGATTCTCTGATTGAATGGGGAGATCACTGATAATAACCACTAATCTTTCACTAAATTTAATTTAAATTTACTGAATTTGGTTGATGGAAATGCATTGATGTTCAACCTTTTTGGATACAGGTGGAGAAACGCTTCAGTTTTCCTGGCATGTTGCCATCAAATAGTTCCTTTTGGCCACTTACTTTGGAGAACATAAACTCTTAATGGCCTTTTGTAAATCTTGTTAACAGTGCCCTGATCGCTGCATCTTAATCACTCATGACTATGATGATCTGACAAGGGAAATTAATGATTTTATGGTTATGATTTAACAGCCCATGGTGCCTAATTCTAACCATGGTGCTGGTAGTGGCCTGCAGTGTTGTTGTATAGTGGAATATTAATATTAATGTTGATGGCTTTGTGCTACAGAGAGGAACATTCAGGACGAACGCCCTATACATTATACTATAGAAGGCATCAGAATGTGTTAAATTTGTGTGGATCCATATTCCCAAACCCTCTCAGAGTAAGAGCACTCGTCAAGCATCAGATGATTGTCTTTTTGAATAAATGCAGTACTCATGTTCGCTGTTTGGTGTCAGGACTGATTTAACAAGCTACGAAAACAGGATGTTATCTGCAATAATTTCTGTCCACTTGAGTCTCTCCTGAACGTTTCTCTCTCTTCTAAACAAGCCTAACGATGCGTAGAATAAATTGTGGATGCCTTGTGCACCGTAGCAGGGCAGGAACAATAGTCCACACACGGGTAAAAATATTCCAACGCACACTGAAATACTTCAGACCAGTTTCATAATTCAGTCTATTTAATGCATCTATACAGCAGCATACAAATATGAATATATCAAATGGGTCTGAAGCCTTTCAGTGTATGTAGAATACTTTGATCTGTATGATTATGTTGAATGCAGGCCACATACATTTGAGAAGTACAGTTGGGTGGGCAGTTAAATGCATGTATAAGGAGGGGATATATATAGCTGTGGGTTGGGCTGTAGTACTGTCTGCTGTATTGGCTCATCTTATCGGGGGGTTGACTAAGAGAGTAGGGACTCTCTCCGCAGAATAAGACCGTGGCCACGCCCAACCAGGGCGTGTGGGACATGAGAGGGAAGCAGTTCTACGCTGGCATCGAGATCAAGGTTTGGGCCGTGGCCTGCTTCGCCCCGCAGAAACAGTGTCGAGAGGACCTGCTCAAGTGAGTCGCGGCCTTAGCTGCTGTATTCTGTGACTTTACACTAAAGCTGGTCTCAGAAATTTACTGGATAAAGACGAGAAAGTGGAGGGGAAAAAGGGAAATCCAGACGAGCCTTTATCCAATGATTTTCTTTTTTTAAATACTGTGGTCTTCCTAGAAAAAAAGTATACTGCTGGTTTCTGATGGGTTGTGTAACGCTTTCCAATAGGAGCTTCACTGACCAGCTTCGGAAGATCTCTAAGGACGCTGGGATGCCCATCCAGGGCCAGCCGTGCTTCTGTAAATACGCCCAGGGAGCCGACAGCGTGGAGCCCATGTTCAAACACCTCAAGATGTCCTACGTAGGTCTGCAGCTCATTGTCGTCATCCTGCCGGGAAAAACACCAGTCTATGGTAAGAAATTCATGGTTTCTTGCTTTTAGTGTGCATTTTGTTGAATGAGGAAAAAGTAAAAGCCTTTTTAGGTATGGGGATAGAATAAGGGAAGACGGAATATTACATGGGAATGCAGTATCGCCGCATTTAAGTTTTTTTTGGATACAGAACTTCTATTTATTTATACTGTAGGACTATTTTTCTGCTTGCCTTGAAAGTTTTCCCACCTGTTTTGTGCTGTTCTAGTTCTTTTTGGTTTCTACTGGTAGATGGTCAGTATTTAAACAGAAAATCATTTGAGCGATATTAAACTTGGTTGGCTCTCTTTTCCTCCCTCTCTACAGCTGAGGTGAAGCGGGTGGGAGACACCCTGCTGGGCATGGCCACCCAGTGTGTCCAGGTGAAGAACGTAGTGAAGACATCCCCGCAGACCCTCTCCAACCTCTGCCTCAAAATCAACGCCAAGCTGGGGGGCATCAACAACGTCCTGGTGCCTCATCAGAGGTGAGCTGTCAGCATGGCATTTGATTCAATTTATTTGAATTTTAAATGGAAATTGGCTATACTAGACTGTGTGTATATTTGTAATTCCTTCATTGGAGTGTAGATTGGAGGTTTTGGTACGGTCCTGTGGAAAGGGAGAGATCCAAGGTACTCTGAATAATAGTAATAATCTGCAACATTTTCCATATAAATAAATGTCAGTTTTGCACATCTGCATTGGCAGTACATGTAATGCAATAGTAATTCAACCTAACCCAGGCCGTGAAAGTGATGCGTTTCAAGCAGCAGCAACAGCAGGTGTTTGCAATAAATAGAAGAATAATAGGCAGTGCAAAAACACCACAGCAATGAGTGCATGACACCAAAGACACTGCCAAAATTAAAAAAATAAATAAATATAACAAACGGGAGGATCATGAGGATTATCACGTTAATATGCCTTTATTCTATTTGGCTAGTCATTTTTAAGCTAGTCAGTCTGTCTGGGTGCAGTTTTTAACTTACTAAATAAAGAATAAGGCTTTTTAACTGATGAGTTTTTTTTTTTTTTTCCCCACATGATATTCTTCATCTGAGTGCTGTTCTTGTTCTCTGTGTTTGACACACTATGAGTAACTCTTTTTCCTTTTCCCTTTCTCCTTCATCCATCCCCTGTCTGTCCCGCTGTCTGTCCAGGCCCTCTGTGTTCCAGCAGCCTGTCATCTTCCTGGGTGCCGACGTCACGCATCCTCCGGCTGGCGATGGGAAGAAGCCGTCCATCGCGGCGGTGGTGGGCAGCATGGACGGACACCCGAGCCGTTACTGCGCCACGGTGCGAGTCCAGACGTCTCGACAAGACCTGTCCCAGGTACCTGCACTTTAGGTTTTTAACTTGTTACTACTTGCCTTGTGGATTTTCAGATCCTATTGCTAAGCTGATTATTTTATAAACATACATTTTATATTGCTGAAATATTAAAAATTAATTAACTAAAAACATTTCTCACCTTTATTGGAAAAACATTTCAGGGAACTTTATTATTGAGTAACTATTCCCTTTCAAATGAGTCTCTGATTATATTTGAAGGAAATTTATATCCAGTTTCAGTGGATCATTTTGGCATGATCCAGCCTGCTCAGTACTACAATTATTAAACACATGATTAGTAATTTGTTTGGTTTTAAATTCAGTTTATTATTGCACAGGATTTGATTTGTTGTGTTTTTTCCTCCCCAGTTTTATGGACGCCTCACTTCAATTTCTAATGGAAATGTTAAAACTGCAATTTCCTGGATTTTTGTCCAGTATTGGTCTTAATCACATTACTGTCTTTCTAGGAGCAACTCTTCAGCCAGGAGGTCATCCAGGACTTGACCAATATGGTACGGGAGCTGCTCATCCAGTTCTACAAGTCCACGCGCTTCAAGCCCACACGCATCATCTATTACCGTGGCGGAGTGTCTGAGGGACAGATGAAACAGGTGAGATATTGGCAGTGTGGGTTTTACCAGTTATTATCCAGTCTGTTCCGCAGAATATTAAGGAGAAGGTGCAGATTTCAGTCTTCACAGCTACTACGTGTTCCTGCAGCTTTTCCACTACAGCTTGTTCCTGCCACATTGGTAGTATTTTGGGTGTGCGAGTCCCAAGGGCCTGGAGTTGACTCTGCTAATCAGAAATGAGCATATTAACACGAGTCGATCCCAGCTGCCTCGGTCCAAGAGGGCGGTGTGCCAGCAAAAACCTGTAAATTATGGTGTGCTGCCTGATTTTGTTTAATTGGATGAGATTCAATTAGATTATTGGAGACTATGACATGTTGAATCCCAAATAGGATTACATCTGTAAATTATAGCCTAACTTAATTAAAATTACAACCTTGGTGTTTAACTTACTAATTTGAACTTTTATCTGGCATTAGATTTATATGAGTGTGTGTTGGGTCTGGCCACTATTGCAACATTTCCTCATTTGTTCATGACTTTACTTCAAAGACACACCCTGTTTTTGGCTCACTGGGTTCTCCACTGCTCATGTCAGCTGTGTTCAAAGTCATAGAATTGCATAGGAAACAACAAAAATTGGGAGAAATCCTCAGAGCATGCAATGAACGATAATCAAAAAGGAATCCCAGAAAGAAAAAGGACCTTGAGGACCCACTGCAGCACTCCTCACCTTCTGTATTTGTCATAGAAATGCATTTTTAGTTTCAGATGTCACACCAAGTATTTTCAGAATTATTTTATGATGTGAAATGCCAAACAATGCTAATAGAAAGCAGCTCATTAGGGGAAATGTTACCGAGGTTAGCTTTGAACAATGTGACTTGGTAATTTTTCAAATGTGTGTGTGTGTGTTTTCAGGTAGCGTGGCCGGAGCTGATAGCCATCCGGAAAGCATGTATTAGTCTGGAGGAGGACTACAGGCCGGGCATCACCTACATCGTGGTCCAGAAACGCCATCACACACGTCTCTTCTGCTCTGACAAAGCTGAGAGGGTCAGTAGGAGTTCACTCTGCCTTGAGATGTGTGATTTTGTGTGGATTTCTATTGTACACCACAGTATTTAAAGCTAGGAAGTGCTGCAACAAGGCCAGAGCTAGGTAGAAACATATCATTGTGTGTGGGGAAAAAAGGGCAATTTCTATTTCAATAATCTCCAAAACTTGTGCCATAACTGTGAGAGTCTAAAGTATCATCTGACTGATCGCCCCCTGCAGGTTGGGAAGAGTGGTAACGTCCCAGCCGGCACCACAGTGGACAGCACCATCACACACCCCTCCGAGTTCGACTTCTACCTGTGCAGCCACGCTGGGATTCAGGTGAGGGCTACAACACGCTCAGTTTTACACATGATCTTCATAGATTATTATTATTATTATTAAACCTTTATTTAGGCAGGTAATCTCACAGATAAGCTACGTGGTAAATGGAATGTTTCAATTTGTGAAGAAATCCATTGTAACTTTTAAACTGTCACCAGCTTGCATAAAACGCACCAAAATTATGACATAAGTACAACAGTAAAACTTGGCTCACGCAAATCACTCAAATTCTATATATAGTCTATATTTTCTCAGCTTGGAAATGTGTAGGCATTTGGCACAGTTTAGTTAAAATACCGAATTATGTACTATAGCAATAATACCCAAGAAGAGAGCGTTCTTTACCATGATAATGGGTATGACCCTTTAAGGGTATTATGGTTTTCAGACAGTGTTACCAATACATGCAAACTGACTTATTTTCAAACAAACTTGGAGAGAACAAGAAAGATTCCTAATTAGCTCCCTGGTCACCACAAGAGTTAGCTAGCCATGCTTTATGGGAATAATCAGCATGGTTGGAATGCTTCTTTGAGCCTTCAGATTGCTTGGCTGAAACTACCTGTTACATAAACAACATTTGATCACTTACTGTATTTGCCAAGAATGGCAACAGGGATCTAATACTGAAAGATCAACATCTACTTTTTCTTTCCCATGGAAATAACAGCAAACATGATCATAAACTACACAAAACAGCATGACTTTACTTTTTGCATGGTGTGACATGAAAGCATCAGTTCAGTATTGGCAGATGTAGCCCATCACACGCTCGTCTCCCCTCAGGGCACCAGCCGTCCCTCCCACTACCACGTCCTGTGGGATGACAACTGTTTCACTGCTGACGAGCTGCAGCTCCTCACCTACCAGCTGTGCCACACCTACGTCCGCTGCACGCGCTCCGTCTCCATCCCAGCGCCGGCCTACTACGCCAGGCTGGTGGCCTTCCGCGCCCGCTATCACCTGGTGGACAAAGACCACGACAGGTGAGGCAGACTGCAGCATGGCCAATACAGGACCCTTTGTATGGTTCTAGTTCAAGGAGGAGAAGAGGCTTGGATATATTTTTTTCGTTATTTTGTTTACATATTGGGGGAGGGGGGGGTGGTATGGAGCGGGCTGTGTAACTCTGTCCATCAAACATGAAATCTCAGACACCACTGGTCTGATTTTGACGAAGCCTGGATGGTTTGTGTCTTCACACTGTGTTGCAGCGTTTAAAAAATTACACTGATTAGTTTGATGTGTTGCTATAATAATTAAAGGTCAAAATTTGAAAGGCTATAGCTGCTACACCGCCGGCCCAATTTTGATGACACTTGTTACTGATTGGCCCGAGGGGGGCCTGCATCTTTCGTGGGGGACGACGTGTTTACTTGTTGCCTTGTTAAATCGTGTTTTTGTGCCTTTGACCCGCCTGTCTTTCAGTCACATGTCATCATATCACATTATGACAATATATTATCACATTATATTTTCCTCCATGCATGACATGCAGCTTTCAGTGATGGTATTTCTTTATTTTTTAAAAATGAGATGAGGACTTTGACTCACATTATTTTAGTATTTTTAACACCGTAATTAGAGAGGCAGTCACAGTAGGGGAGACACAGGAGAGAAAGCTCTGTTTGGATCTGATCCCAGGCCAGTAGGGGCACACACATGGTTCCACTCGCCTGTCTCTAGGCACACGGCTCCTGATCACTGATAATATAGAATCCAATTTTCCTGCCTCCTTCCTTTTATTTCCTGCCCTTTGTGTTGTTATAATCATATTCCTGACCAAGTCTAATTAAAACTTTCTCTGTCTTGCAGTGCGGAAGGCAGCCACGTGTCGGGCCAGAGTAACGGCCGGGACCCCCAGGCGTTGGCCAAGGCAGTTCAGATCCATTATGATACCCAGCACACCATGTACTTCGCCTGAGCTAGCGAGCGCGCCTGCCTGCCAGCCAGCCAGCCCACCAACTCCCTTCCTTTCTCTGTCTATCTTTTTGTTTGCCAGTCTCTCTCTTCTCCTGTATCTTTCTCTCTCCTCTCATCGTCTGTCTCTGTCTTTCTCACACTCAATCATTTTTCTGAATCTGCACCAAAGCGGCTCTAAGCCAGGGGAATCTGCCGTGTCCCATCGTCTGGCCAGTTTTGTTTCATGGAACAAACTCCAGTCGGCGATTCCAATCAAGCCGCCTTTCTAACCAGCAATCCAGCACTGAGAGACCTGAGGTGGTTTCCAATGCACAAAAGAAAAACAAAAAAAAAACAAAAACAAACCATACACACACATACTACAAGTTGAGCCATTATTTTGAGTTTGTTTTTGTTTTTTTTCAATTTGAATGTCTGTATTCTTGTTTTTGTAAGATACACTGAGCAAGGGAGTGGACTGGCACCATCTGTGTCAGCGCAGCTCTTTAGCTCTCCCAGCTAAGCAGGACTCTTATCTACTTTTACCTCAAAGCCCCTTTGGGCAAAATCTGTCACAAGGTCTTGGGTTTTGTGGGTGGTGGGGAGGGAACTCTGCATGAAAAGAGGCGGAGGGGAGTCGACCTTTTGAGAATGATATATATATATTTTTCCTTTTTATGAGCGTGTGTTTTAACTTTTTCTCCTTTACGGTCTTTTACAAGCGAGGTGACCTGGGTGTCCATGCCCATTACTACTTTCCTCCCATCGAAGAATAAGTGCTCAAGTCTGTGTGTGTGTGTGCGTGTGTGAGCGTGTGTGAGCGCGTGTGTTTCTGTATATACATGTACTGCTGTATGTGTGTGTTTGTGTGTGCATGTGTGTTTCATGGCAGGCCACTGAATTGTAAAGGGAAATCAAGGAGATAACTGCTGTAAATGCCTCAGATTTGTTGTTTTTATATTCACACATACAGTACATATATAACATATATTTACATCTATAGAGCAACTTTGAGACATATGACTTATACAGGCCTCACAGAGGCTGGTGTGGGTATTTGTAGCAGTCCTGGGTCAGTTATTAAATGAAATCCTCTCAGTTACTTTGAACTTGTGCTTTAGCGCAAGATGGGTGGGATTTGCACTTTTTGGAGCCAGCTGTTCCTCTGTGCCTCGCAAGATCACTGAATCCCAGAGAAGTAACTGAATCCATTTCAGGTAGTAAGTGAACCCAGGTCTGACGTGTAGCAGTAGTAACCGTGGTCTAGCCTGTGACTCTGGCTCGGCATTGGGACCTGTTGAACGGCTGAAGGCATTAAACACAGCGTGGGTTTATCGGCCTTGCTGTCTGTGTGAAAAGCGGGATCTTTTTTATCCCTGGACCTGATTATCTGAAAGGTTATATAATGATACTGCTGGATGTCACATGGATTTTTTTTTTTTTTTTTTTTTTTTTTAAAAAACAAGGCGCTAGTAGCCTTTTTTTTATTTTTATGTTTTTTTTTTTTTTTCAAGGGCCGGAAACACAAACTTAGTTTTTTGAGGTCTCCTTTGCTAATACTGGCCAATTCATTGCACTGACCCGGGACGCTAGGCAAGCAACAGAGGGCACTCTCAATCTCTCTTACCTTTATGCATTTATACATAAGAATCAACAAAGCAGATTTGTAAGAGTTTAATATAAGATGTTTTGTGGTTATCTTAAAAACTGTTGTTTAGATTAGTAGTTTACCATGGATGTTGTTGTTGTTCTTATTGTTGTTGTTGTTAATGTTGTTACTATTGTGATGAAATTTTAAGGCCGGCAGCAAAGCCAGTTGTGTAGTTACTAGTGTGACTTCAGGAATAGAATTAAGTTGTGAAGCCGCAGGTTAAGGGGTAGAGCTTTGGGTTGGAAAATATTTTGTAGCATTCTGGCCAATGGCGAGAGAAAGTAGGCCCCGGGACGGTTAATTCATGCTCCCTTTGTAGTTTCTGATATTAGTAAAGGTTAGGGGCTGTTTTGAGGTATTGTGTAGCACTCTGACTGGTGAAACAGATTTGCCGCTGTGTTTATCAGATGAACTCAGTCGGTATTGGTCTTGGTTTTGATCAGATAGATGGAGACAATCAGGGATTGTAATCAGAGTGAATTTGGATTAAGAGAGTTTGTTGAAAAGAGGTTTGCCATAGGCAAAGAGTTGAATTTTTAGACTTTTAAAAAATGGCTTCTATTACTGTTTGTGTGTATTTGAACAAGTATACCCATCTAAAAGTCTCTACTACTTATGGTGTTTGTTACATATTTTTATGCATTTTTAACACCGGATTAAATGAATTGACAATAAGCATAAGCACTGCCCTTGGACCCCCTGTACTAACACTTGGCAAGCTATTGTCATGTATACCAGCTAGTGACAAGTGCCATGACAGTTGTACCAGTGGAGCCCCCTGGTGTTGTGATCGGATAAAGACGGTGTCGATGCAGGACAGAGGGGTTAGACGGGTTTTGGAATAGTCGGCGCACACGCCTCGTCAGGGGGGACGGCTCAGTGAAAACCCTTTTGTAATAAACCACCCGTAAAGCAGCAGGTTTGCTATGAATGAGTTTGAGCGCCTGCCTGTTCAGGGCGTGGGCGCTGGCGTTGGCCAAGGGGAGGGAAGCAGGAAATGGAGAGGGCAAGGGGGATTGGGAGGGTGTTGTCCAGGCATTGCATGCAATAAGTTTTCTTCTTCGTTTAAAGGGGGGCAGATCTGTTTTTAAAATGTGCACTAGTTTTACCGAGCCAAGTGGGCTGCGGTCGAATATTCATCTGGCATCTCTAAAGGGGGTCGATTCGATGTTTTAAAACCCTCAGAATACGTGATGGTGGTTAAACTCCAGGACGTTCACGTGAGGCGATCTACAGTAGGATCAGCGATCACTCCCTGTTTTTAACATAACATTGCAAAGCAATATTAACCCAAAATCTAGTTTTCAAATGCGGAAAATCAAAGCTATAATTCTTCTCGTTGTGGCTGTTGGTCTACTCTCGCTATTGTGTCTCTGTACTTTTTTTTGCTTGTATCAATCAGTGGGAATGTGCATTCGGTGGAATAGCTCTTTAGGCTCTAAAAACTTTTTTTTTAAGTAATAAAATGTAGACTTTGCTCGCCTGCATGCCAGAGTATTGTCCTTTTAAAAAGAAGAAAAAACCTCTTTAGAATCATATTTATTATGAGACAGAAAAAAATATAAAGGCTTTTTTTTTGGTAAATGTTTATCAATTTAGTGAGACTGTTTTAGGCTAGCAATATTTGTCCAGTCTCTCTCAGATGTATTTTAAAGATTCCTACACAAATGTCAGTAATTTGGGAGGTACAAGCTGTTATCTGAGGCGAGGGGGGCCTGGTCTTTGCGTCGTGTCCAAATTCAAACGAGGTACTTTCTTCAAACGTGGACCCGTTAAAGACCTAACCCCTCTCCTCTGGCCAGGCTAGCGTAGCGAGCGTCCATTTTGTCTCCTCGTTCCTGGTTTGTGCCCGTGGCCACGCCTCTCGGGGCTCTCCTGACTCCATGGCCCCTCTCTGCCGACCCCTCGCAAATGCACTTCCTCTTTGTGAGGCGGTTTGGCGAAACCCCATGGCATCCACGGAGCAGGATTACCTCTTTTTAACCTTTTTAAAAAAAGATCCATAATTCTTTCTGTGCCCCAATAGAAAGAGAGCATGATTTATTTTTAAATTCCTCTCACTTTGATATATTGTTATATCTTAACGGATTTGTAATTTGACATTGTGTATTGTGTAATTTAATTTTATTCTTTTTTTTTTTTTTTTTTTCTTTTTTGGTTCCTTATTCGGGTTTGTTATAGCTCTGCTCTGTTTCTTTTTTCTGCTAGTGGTCTCTGAGCTGTGTGTGATTGTCCAATAGCAATAGAACCATAGAATTGGAACATTCTAATTCTGTGAATGGAACAGAACCCTTTCTGACCTGTTGGAGGGGCGGGGCTTCACCTGGCCCCGCCCACCAGGGTGCCCAATCACTCGCTGTTATTGCTATTATGTGACATGTTAAAATACTTCTTTTGTTTGTTTGTTTTTTTTTTTTTTTAGCCTGCAGGGAATTACTTGTGTTAATGTGCAAAGTAATAAATTGGTATTTTATGCCTATAACATAGCTGGTGTATGTTCTCTTCATTGAATATTGATGCCATTTTATATTATTGGAAAGAAGTAATTGAGAAGCTCTTGTGCCCAACACACATAAATACCTAGTCCACCAATTAACACCATGGCCTCTACATGTTTTGTGTCACTAGATGGCATTCTTTACCAGAGAAAATGGGCTCACTTGATTACTAAGGACACTGACACAGCCATTCCCTCTCCTTGTTGGTCATATAAGTACAACTGAATGAGACATGGATGTCTCAAAGCTCCTGTCTTGCCCACTGTATTGATAGTGTTTTTAAAATATTTCATATTGTCACAAATCTGTAGTTACAGATTGGATATCCTTGTTTTTGTGTGTTTGTTTCGTTAAGCAGTGTGGATGCAGTCATATCGGCATCTTTTTCAAGTGAGCCCAAGCCAAGAATAACTCTTTCATTCACATTTCACTTGTTCCTATTTGCTGTGAGGTGACAGTGCTTACCACTGCCACCACCTACAATAATATTACATTTTATTTACATGTCTAGCAGTTCATGAGCTTAGAATTTTGAAGTTCAATCAGGGTAGAGAGTGCTGAGATATTGAGCATCAAAGATTTGACAGTTCTTAAAAATAAATCAATTTAACACCACAAGCTAAAATAAAGAACTAAAACAAACCAAAAAAGATAATTCCAAGCTTAATTTATGAAATGTCTTACAAAAATGCATAAAAACAAGAATGCATTGAAAAGGAGATAAGAAAAAATTTAATCAAAAGAAAAAATCAAAACAACGTTCAAAAAGTGGGATTAAAAACATTAAATAAAGGCACATCTATAAAAGTGTGTTTTAGGGGGATTTAGAAATTGGTAGTGCATTGGCTAGTGAAGCAGGGTGTTTCGCAGTCCTCGGTCTTGCTGGCAAAAGCCCAATTACCTTTAGTGTTTAGACCAGTGACTCTCAACCTTTTCCATATTAAGGACCCCTAATTTTGTACACATTAGGGCCACAGACCCACATCTGAGAATATTTTTATTGTTAGATATGATTTTGTCAGAATTCCATGACGATCTGTATTGTAGGCAGAGAGATAACAGTAAAACTATGATCAAAATAGTCATTCTTCTACATTCTCTAATTGTATTAACTTCTTGTAAATGAAATAACAGTGAAGTTTAACAATTCATCAGTTTGCTGGGGACCCTCTGGAACCCCCTCAAGGACCCTTGGTGGTCCCCGGACCCCACGTTGAGAACCACTGGTTTAGACTGGTCAGAGGGGACAGTCAGGCTGTGCTGCGGCACACAGGACACTAAAAGGTCTGACGTGTAGCTCGGGGCCAGAGCTTTCTATGTGATCAGCAAAATCTTGAAATGAATTCTAAATTTAACTGGTAACCAACCTCAGCCAGCTAAAACTAATACTGTATGTAGTCTCTTTGTGTGGCACCAGTTAAAATCCTGGCTGGAGGTGTGAGAGACTTTTGACTGAGGCAGGAATTGAGAAGCAGTACTTTAAACAAGATGGGACAAAACAAAAACAAGGCAGCATACAAAACATGACAACATTAATGAACACTGATGAATAATAATATTCATCTTTATTTATATAGCGCTTTTCAAAACAAAGTTACAAGGTATTTCACAACCAGGAAAAAAATATCATAATATAAATAAAATAAAAGTTAACAATGGCAAAGATCACTAACACGGAAAGAACAATCAGGTCTATAACCGTAAAAAAAAAGCCATATGGATAAAACAAAAGGATTACAGAGAAAAGTGAAAGAATACAGCATCTGAAAAAAACATTTCATGGTTGGCAGCTCTGGAGTGTTTATTGACCATAATTTGGTTAATGATCAATATTATTAAGTGTTATTAACATTGATGTTTAGAAGCTATTGAATTGAACAACCTTTTGTGTTTTGTTGCATAATTTCATAGGCTGTAGTGGAGGTAATTAACAAAAATAAAATAATGAAATAACTCGGTTGTTTTATTTCACAAAGACTGATAACAATCATGTATGACTAGACACACAGTACTTAGATATGAAATTAGTTTTCACATTGAAAGTTTTACTAATTCTGACAGATCTGTCATTATCCAAACATTTAAAAGCTTATTTGTCACTGAATGTTGCACCTACACCTGGGTGACTGGGCAGCCCTGCCTGTTTGGATCCTCTCCTGTGGCCGGCGATGACAGCATTTCCCTTCCTGGAGCCTCGGCCAAAACCAGGTCACACAGTCAGCTGATACCAGTTCTCTGGGACAAATACACTAAATCAGGGTTGTTGACTTTGGTGGTTAAAAATTCACTATTTTTGCACGTGTGTGTTAGGTTCAGTGTTCTCAAAGAGGGTCCAACCTCAGCCAGCCTTTCCCCATTTGATGACATTAACACATAAAAATGACTCCAACTGAAAATATCAAATATTTCTGTTTCAATCTCTCTGTTTATATTTATATTCTGTCTCTATATATAAGGTGTTAAGTGTAGTGTCACTTCACTACAATCCTGTATTGGACTTGCACTGCTATCAGCAAATACACATCCTACATCTGGCTGTTTATTCATTCGCTCTGGATAGCCATCATTGGTATGTGTCACCTTCCCCTTTTCTGTCTCCCTTTGTGTATCATCCCCGCTCCTCTCCCATTTCCTGTGTCCCGGCTTGTTGTCATGACCACCGTTGCCAAGGAGAGCGGAGGCTACACAAGAAAGGAAACCTGAACCACAGATCTTGTTGCCATAATATTTAATTCATCAACACATTGGCACACCAAGGTTCAATGTAATACAGATGGAGGGAGAGCCTTCAGGGGTAGAACAGAAATTTCAGAAGAGCAAGACAAAGAATTTCTCTCAAATTCTGTAACATACAGAATATGATTTGTTGTGATAGCAACATATATTGACCATAACTATCAGAACAATCTCTGTATGTACTATTTTCACTCTCTTATTGTTTCATTTTTTGTATTGTGCAACTGCTATTTTCCAATAGATAGGGGAAATTATGTGAAATTACACAGAAAATGTAAACAAAACAAAACAAGATTAAACTAAAAATGCAATGTTGGGTAAAGTGTCAGAATTTCCTCTTTGTCCAGATGCCACTGCTCCCTGTTACACAATAGAGTGTGACTCTGTACCTGCGTCCTGTGTATTTCTCCTGTGGCTTTTCAACATTGCAGCCATGCTCATCATTGTCACAAAAAACACTCCACCTGTGCCCCCCCCCCCCCCCCCCCCCCCATTTTTAAAGCTGTTTCTCCCTTTCACTGCAGTGTCGGACAAAAAGGGGGCGAGTGAAAGCTGTTTTTTGTGAAAGCTCATTTAAAGTGTTTGTGTGTGAGTGTGTGTGTGGTATGGAGCGTGTAAGCCCCATTGTAGAGGCCCCCCTCAGATTGTCTTTGTGTTAATGGATCCACCTACAGACCTCGCTCTGTCTCCATCCATCCCTCCCTCCTTTCTTTGTTGTCTCGCCCTCTTTTGCTCCCTCTGTCCCTCCCTCTCTCCCTCCCTCTCCATCCCCTCTGTCTCTCTCTTTTTCTAGCCACAGTGTTGTTGCTCTCACAGGTTTGACGTTGGTCCACACACAGCGGTTCTGAAGATGGGAGAGAGAGAACTGATGCTCTACTTATCCAGAAGTCTGTCCAAGCGGCCCAGCTTGTTATTTATACCGTAACTGGGACCGGACTGACCTATTTGGGCGGTGCTGTGTTCAGAGCGGGGTTGTAGGGGGGGGGAGCAGGGCGAGCGGCAGCCAAGTCTGAAGTGGCCTCGTCAAGGCTTGGACCCCGGTGCGCTTATTGTTAACAAGAAGACACTTCAGCTGGCAACAGCAGCAGTGCCTGATGATTAGGTCTGCTTGCTTTTATCTCTGGAAGCCTGGGCTTTTCTTTCTGAGGTAGAGACACTGACTGACATTGTGTTCAGCTAAAATCCAATCCAGTAAACCAGCGGAAGTTTGATGTGATTTTTGGAAAGACCGGATCAAATAAGTGACTGGAATATCCTCTTTTCCTCGACTGCTTTTAAAGGCTGATTGAATCATCTGTGTTCACGTTTTGTTCATCTCAAGCGGACCTCTGTTTTATTCAGTCTTTGAGGACTACATTTTGGATTGTGTGTGTTTCTCTCAACTAAAACATATAAACATCCATTACTTTGTGTATTTTGTGTAATCAAGCATCAACATTTTCAGCCTCGCTGTGACAGGATACATCCACAGCAGCATCGGTGGCCTTGAATCGAAGTATCAGGTTATATCGGTCTGACCCATCTAGGTAAGGCAACACCGAACCAGGACAGTAATAGACACTGAAATACTCTGGAACTCAATAATCATCCCTGGGCCTGCTGGGTTTGAGCCAGGTTAAAGGCAAAGGACCACTTACACTGGTGCTGAAAAAAGCTGGCTGAGATCCATTTCATCCACAAGGCCGAGACTCTGCTCACGCTCGATCGATCCAGCATCGGTGCGCTGCCACAAGTGGCTGCACGGCTATCAGCTGCTCAATAATTAATTGACTCAAACTCAGGAATGAAAAGAGGGAGAAAGTGTGTGTGAGGCACGGATCCTTTCAAAAGGTGAATGACAAAGGTGGAGAGGAAGCAAACAATTACTTCTGGAAAACAGAGAAAGACGGGGAATGGAAAATGCGTGGAAGTGAAAACGTTTGACCAGATGCTAAACAGAAAAACAAAGAGAAAAAAGAAGTGGCTGTTGACATAGTGACCTTCGCTGAGACGTCAGGGCAAGGACTGGAAGAAGCTGGAAGAGGGCAGGCAGGAAGGGGACAAGTACACCGAGGGAGTGGACTTTGTAGATCAAGTGAAGTCAATAAATATTGTGATTCCATTGTAATTGTAGATCTTGTTCAACAAACAACTGTAGCACACAAAGAGGAGGATCAAGTGAAAAGAGAAATCGATAATCACTGGGGAAAAGCTGCAGGTCTACAGAGAAAGTGTCATCATGGTGAACACTGGCATGCAGCTGATCAGCTTCACCTGCGCGGTGACTGGCTGGATCATGGCGATCGCAGTGACGGCCTTGCCTCAGTGGAAGGTCTCCGCCTTCATCGGCAGCAACATCCTGACCTCAGAGATCAAGTGGGAAGGGATCTGGATGAACTGCATCTACCAGACCACCGGTCACATGCAGTGCAAGACCTACGACTCCATGCTGGCCTTGCCTCCAGACATCCAGGCGGCCCGGGCCCTCATGTGCGTGGCCATCTTCATGGGCTGGCTCTCCTGCACCGTGTCCTGCTGCGGCATGAAGTGCACCACCTGCGCCGGGGACGACCGCCGGGCCAAGGCGGGCATCGCGCTCTCCGGCGGCGTGCTCTTCATTCTGACCGGCCTGTGCGTGCTGGTTCCGGTTTCCTGGACCGCCAACACCGTCGTCCGGGATTTCTACAACCCCAACGTACCCATAATGCACAAGCGAGAGCTGGGGCAGGCCATTTACCTGGGCTGGGCGGCTGCGGTGATCCTCATGATCAGTGGAGCGGTGCTGAGCAGCACCTGCCCCCATATGGAGCGGGGTGGCGGCTACCGCAGGGGCTACATAGGCCGCAGCTTCGCTAATTCACCCGTCTTACCGCCAGATCCCCCAAAACCGATCACATCCAACAGTGT
The DNA here is from genome assembly GCF_046629955.1 of Centroberyx affinis. Lineage (NCBI taxonomy): Eukaryota > Metazoa > Chordata > Actinopteri > Beryciformes > Berycidae > Centroberyx > Centroberyx affinis. The sequence goes on from NW_027279795.1 coordinate 362,001, forward strand.
CCCCTTGAAGGAGTATGTATAGGGAGAGAAAGAGAATGTGAAGCAGCAAGAGTCCAATGAGAACGTAGATAAAGACAGGAAAGAACATCAATGATGAATGGGGTGGAAGTTAAGATTTGTGTTAAAAACTGTTAACTTTGATTCTTTTCCGCATTTACCTGTTCTAAGTTTTAAACCTGTGAATTTCAAGTTATGACTTATGAATTGGAGATTCCTATATTTATATATTTATGTATTCAATCAATCATTTTGCTTATTTTGTATATTTATCTTTTCCTAATGTTGAAATTGTCTTCAATACTTAATAACTTTTATATAATATTTGTTTGAAATTTGACCTTTGCTGCACTGTGATTTATAGTAGTGCCTGGAGGAAGCAATGATTCATTGCCTATTTTGTGAAAAATCGAGAAAAACACTTTCAACATCTATTCAACAAACACTTTAAACGTATCACTGTTCTGTTTGCTTGTGTTGTGAGGATTGCAGTGATTTTTTCAACAGTTCTTCTGTGGCGATGTCATTACCTCTCAAATTTGTCACATAAAACCTTGATTGAGTTTGCATAAATCAAAATTGTGAAATAAAAACAGTTTCTTAAAGAGTGTTTTAATAATTACATCGTGAGCCTCTTTTTCCTTGTGTGTTCTGGATTTTTCTCACAAATACACTTTGGTTTGGGCCATTTGGGTCATCACAGGTAATACAGTAAACAGCATCAATATTAAACTATGAAATGACTTCACAATGTTGTTTTTGTAGACAGAAACATTTGATATCTGATCTGCAGCAGATCACATCTCTTTAAATATACAGTGAATACAGACATTTTGTACCCATCATCAGATCAATTGACATTTTACCTGGCCAAATACAAATCCAGTCCTCATCCTCATCCATGGGCAATATGTCAAATAAATCCAAATGCAATACATACATCCAATGTATACATGTAGATGTACTCGTTTTTGTCTGTCTTTTCTCTTCAGCCTCTTCACAGAAAGACCGTCAGATTCACAAACTGGAGAGTTTCTCACCCATGTCCTTTTACTCTCTTCACTGGGACTCCATAAAAAAAGACACTTTGAAAAGTGTATCTGAAATGGAACACAGAAGTGATTAGTCAACCTACAAATCTAAAGTTAACATCATATATTATATCATAAATATTATATATAGTGATGTTCAATACATTGCAGAAGTTATTTTGTGATGAAGTGTTGTAATTTAGATTATTAGTGTACCCACATTCCTTCAACCTGCCTCATTTACTTCAAACTCAGTTAGGGATCTCCTACATTTCCCAGAATGACTTTTGTCAACCTCCACAGAACGAGCCTCAAGTTGTTGCTTTCAATAAAAGGTGGTCATATAGGCAAATAAATAGCTTCAAAGTGTGATCATTCAACTGTGGGTTGTATGTGTCAGTGTGTCAGTCTCCACTGTCAGTGGAGAAATTGGTACCTCTGCCTCTTTTATGTTGGATTTCATATTGATTTCATGTTAGCAAACATTTTGTAACAGTATGCACCACCTTTTTCAAACTGCATCTCACTTTGGAACAAAACCCTTCACATAGGATTAAGTAATTGATATCTTGACACAGCAACATTGCAAATATGTACACAACAACATTATATGGAGGGGTTTTACCTGTGATGCTGTCCTCTCCACTGGGCGACTGTAGGGACTCCCATCTCTTGGGAGCAGATTCCAGGAGGGAGAGGTCATCGGCTCTCAGACTCTGAAGCAGAGTCTTCCTCCTCAGATATCTCAACACATGGCTGAGGAAAACAACCGCTCTCTCTTTCTCTCCGTCCCATTAATACACATATTCTTGAGTTGTTATACTTGTGAGGAAATTCCGGTAATTTACATTACTTCCCCAAAACTCTAACTTCAACTTTTGAAACCATGATCCTAAAAATATCACTTTTCCAAATTAGGCCCTATAAAATGTCCTCAACAGTAACTATTGTTTTCTTGTGGACCCTTTTAGAGCTAAAAATACACCTCAGTACACCCACAGGAAAAACAGTTTTCTCCTATTTTCTATGCTATTCATCAGGGATCAGTATCAAAAACAGGAAAAGAGCAGGAAAACATTTATCTCCAGGTCCTAAAAAGTATGTCACAGCCCTGAACTGGACTCACAGCCCAGATTTTAACACAAACACCGGTCCAGAGCTGAACAGAGAGGATACTGTTGCCGATAGTGACGCTCCGCATCCTGCAGCCACTCCAGCATGTCGGCGACTGATGGGGCGGAGGCTGACCGCTCAGTCAGGGTGAGCAGATCCAGACTGTCTGTGTTCTGCTCGTACAGCTGGAAGACTCCAGACACCTGGTTACTGATGGCATCTCTGACAGACTGGAGAGAAGACCTGAGAGAGAGGGGGACAGAGACAGAGACAGAGAGAGAGAGAGAGAGAGAGAATAAAAGGGGAGCAAGGTCTCAGCTGGATAGTCAGACATTATACAACAACATTGCACTTAAGGGATTTAGAGGCAATAAATTAAGTGCAGAACCTAGACTGTATCCACTAGATTGCAAGTAATGCAGCAAACCACACACACATTTTGTAAGCATTTTGTATTTTGTGCTTACATTTTCTCATTTAGTTTCCCCAGGACTGTGTCCGTTGCTTGTATGAGCTTGAAGTGCAGTCGTTCCTGCAGGTCAGGGAAGGCGCTGAGCGGTGTGTTGGAGATCTGGACGTTGGAAAGCGCTCTCAACTGCTCTGCTAAATTTCCCAGAGACACCATCAGAGGGCTGCACTCAGCCAGCACAGACTGCCATAGTTTCTGATTATTTTCCAGACTTTGGAAGCTTTTCCTCAATGCTTGTTGAAGTGACAGCAATGCAGGCTTGGACATTTCAACTGGCACATTCAGACATCAGTTCACCCAAGAGGAAAGCAGTGAGATAACGTCATGTAGGTACAATAGATTAAGCTTATATTTAGAATTTTGTGTCGGTTGTGGGAATAACGGCTTCCTCCCAAAAGCGAGGCAAAAAACATACACGAGGCGGCCGCTACGCTGTTAAAATCAGGCTACCTTCGCTGCTATCAAAACACGTTTCTACCATATTGCTGAACTCCTTTTCCGGTCTCCTGATGTAAACATTGACGTTCTGCGACATGATAGGTCGAGATGGATTTTGTCCTGACGTGAGGCAAGGAAGCGTTCTAATTGGCTGATCTAACATATTGGCTCCTCCCTGCGCGGAGATTTGAAATTAACTGCTTTGTGGAGGGAGCACCGAGTAGCCGAAGACTGTTAGGTAGTTAGCGAGGAAAAGATAATCAGGTAAAAAATATTTACAAAATATGTATCAAAATGTGTACATAGTGTGTTGTTTTTTTACCTGCTTGTTTGGATGAGTGAAATCGACAACAAAGCAAGTCAGCCAACTAGCCAAACTAGTCATTTTGGTCGTAGCACTCGTAACGTTAGCGTTAGCTTGCTAGCCAGCTTAACGCTACCAGCCAGCCGCATTTTTTGCCAATTTCACTTTATATCGCTTACCTAATTTATGAGTGTTATTATTCTGTGTTGTCAGCCAGCAATTTCATTTAACTTTCTCTATCTATCCATTCAGATATGGCTCCGAGGAAAAGGACAACCAAGCAACGTAAAAACAACCCCAAGGTGGCCAAGCTGGAAGCCTTGCTGGAGGACTTCGACAGCGAGGGTAACTGATTATATATATAACGTTATCTATATATCCAAATGTGTTGCTTAGACTTTAGAGTCAGGGAAATCCACCTATGGCTACGATGCACTGTAACAGCATGACATTATTAAAATGTATTCAGTGTGCTGGCCTAGTGAACCGGGGTTGTTAATTAACATTGACCACAAGTCCAATACAGATAAATGTGTATGTGTATGCTACTTTGGTGGGTAACCAACCATCAATTGGAAGTCATGTTCTATTACAAAATCTACTTAACTGGAGAAACAGTGAATGTGACTGAAGTTTGTGACTGGGAAGCGATAGCCACTGTGGCCAGTGAATAAAAACTTCCTGCCTTGTCTAGTTTCCTGCCCTACTCTACATTCACATCAGTATCGTCAATTACAAATCCACTACTAACACTTGTTATTTTTTTCACAGTGAAGACCAGAGTAGGGCAACTGAAAGAGAAGAGAAACCACCTTTTGAAAAGTGCTGACAACAGCTACAACATGGCTCTCATCAAACTCCCCAAGGCTGTCAGGATCATGAACTGGTTGGACCATTGCAGTAAGTTGACATAAAAACCCTCATATTAGTCTTGTGAAACCTTGAGACATGTTATGACCTTGATGTATAATCTTAAAATTGCATTGGCCTAAATGAGAAAATAAGTCTTCTTTGTTTCATTCTTGAATCACTTTAATTTAATGATTTTTGTTCAGCAACAGTGAAATGCTTCTAAAAATAAGTACATGCCACCCAGATATTTGAAAAAAGGAGCACATGTGTATCTCTCTGTCTGAGACGATTCGATATGTATCTCAATACGTGATCAACGATCCGATTCATGTAAGGTACATTTTACGCAGCGAACGATTCGATACGATTCAATTCAGCCCCATTTAGATGCGATACAATATGAATGTGATATTATACGATGTGATTCAATATAATGGAAAGGCTCCATTTTAATTCTACTATGTACATCCTTGACACTGGTTGCAATAAGAAATCTATTAGGCAGGCTTAAATCAACAGAATCCAGTTACAGGAGAGAGAAAGATTTACATTGAAATGGTTCCTTTAAATGACCTGATGACATTCTACTTGGGAATCTAATTTGTTGTTGATCGTAAAAAATGTGAAAATCTGTCAACTCAGGATAATACTTTCAAACTGGCCATGGTGTTTACTGATAATGCATTGCTGCAGTGTTATATACACTAAAACAATGATCTTCTAGGCAGGGAGTGGGCTATTTTAGGACCACCTGTGGTAATTTGTAATTCCTTTGCAAACGATATGCCACTCTACATTTTTCAAATACATTTCTGTTATGATGATAGCGCTAATATTACTGGAACTACCTGCAGATGAAGAGGGTGAAGCAGGTAGGCTACACTTTCTCCAACAGCAGATCCGTGGTGCGGTTTGGTGTGGGTCACAAGATTTGTCTCACGGCTGCTCAGCAGCTTCTGCAAACTGCCACACTGTTGTCTGCCTTTCTTATTTAAGTGGGCACACTTGGGGTTAATAGACATTTGGTGGTGCATTATATATTTGTTTCTCTGTCGTTTCACATTCTCTGATATTTTGGATTCTCAGTTCGATTCTCGTCCCTGCCTGAGCGAGGGACGAGAGGAGCCACCTCCCTGCTCACAGACTGGCAGGCAGCAGGCAGGCACAGACAAGCCTAGATAGGGAGAGAGAAACACACAGTGCAAAACTAAATTCATTCAATAGACTGCTACAATAATATTTTATGAGATATGCGTCATATTGGGCTTTACCGATACAGAAATGCCTCCATCGATTCAGTTGCGATTTGCCCTCAAGGTTTGACCGATACAACCGAATAGCTGTAGCTGTATCTTAAACATTAAGATCGGTGCATCGATTAGAATCGGTGAATTGTTACACCCTTAGTATCTTGGCAATCAAAGTAAGGATGGGAATTTTCAGGTTTCCCAGATAAGGATCCAAAATTGTCTTTTGCAGGAATTTAGGAACACATCTGCTCCTGTTACCATGGAGCACTGTGTATATTTTGTAAAATGAGGAGCAGCATTTGGGTTATGTCTGTTAGACAACAGCAAAGTGAAAAGTGTCTCCCGCTCCTCTCTCTTTAGGGTCAGAGAAACCCAAGTCACCTGAAGTGGATGACTCAAAGGTGAGTCGATTATCCATCTGTCTCATATCATGTACCTTGGATCACAGCCTATGTCACCAGTTTCAGATTCTCTGTGGCTCGTGCAAGTGCAGTCTGTGTTTTGTTAAGCGTTCAGTCGCTTCCATAACATTTTGATATTTTGATATACTGTATAATTAGACGCTCTCATCTCAACCTAGTCAGAAAATCACTCACTTGCTGTGATGTCATTTTGCCTGTCTGTCTGTCTGTTAACAGAGAGAAGAGGAAGCTGCTAAGGTTGAGAGTGTCCTGGCGGAGGACCATGCAGTCCTTACTAAATCAGTCAAGAAAAGTATGTTAACACCAGCTTTTGTGTTTCCCTTCCAAGTTTTCTTAAATTAAACGCACAAGTTTATCAATAAACTTGCAGGTAGGAACCCTGCTTTTCCAGTTTTTAAAAAGTTTGCAAATTTATACAAAATTCAAAAAGTATGAACAATGTTCAGTCGTGATACATCTATGACTACCAATTTTGTAAGGATGTTGTCATTTCATATAATGTCAGCCTATGCAGTACAGGCTAGTTGACAGTCATATTGCCCAGTCACTATCGCATGCATCATCACTGAACATGTCCAAAATTTTCATATGCTGCCAAGAAATCATGGTCTGCAAAAGGTACAGAATTTTCAAATGGTAAATGTTTAGGAAGCTTGTTTCTAAAAAAAGAAAAAGGAAAAAAAGGAAGTGGGATTGAAAGAAGGGATGTAATCCTGTTGATCTTGTCTCCAATTCACAGCATCAAAGAAACAGACTGGAGCCAAATCAAGTTCAGAGGATGAGAACACCCCGAACCAAAACACAGTGAAGAAGGTAGTTGCTGCTTTCAATAAATACACCTATTACAGAAGCAAAACATAGAGTTTGAGAACCCCACTTGCCTAACATTTACTGGTGAAAAAGAAAGATGGGCAGTGGATGGTTGCTGTGCGATATAGTTGATGTCCTTTTGCTGAAAAGCAGCTGTTTAACTGTAACTTCTTGATTCAGGTGAAAACTTCAAAGAAGCCACCACCCACATCAAAAAGAGCCAAGGCTCTGTCAGTCAGCAAGCAGAACACCTCTATCAGAAGGTAAGACATTTATATTTGTATCTAACAAGTACAGGTTGGAGGAAATCTGTGGGGTTAACCTTTAATTTGTATTAGTGGATTGGATTGTTGTTTTGTTCTATTTTTGAAGCACAATCTTTGTAGATGCAATGCTCCCAATGGTAAGAAATGGAGATAGAATTGCCGATACAAGTTTCTATTGTCCTCTTAATCACATTTCTTACAAGGAAGCTGGAAGAGACCCAAATCTACTGATTGTATTTCATGTTAAAAATGTGTAATTATACATTAAAGGATGTTACACAGCAACTGATTCCAGCTGACTGATCTGATTTCATTCTTATCTACATCTGTGTGAATGCCTTGTACCTAGCCACAGAAATATTAGACCTGTAGTCATCAGTACAGAACAGACTTTCTGGTGTGTTGCTGCTATACTAACACGCCTCTGTCTGGATTCAGATCGAACAGGAAGCCTTTGGTCACTCCTGCCAGGAGTGTGCTGGACTCTTCTTTGTTGATGGGCTCCACTCCCCTCGTCACCCCAAGATTCGACCCAAGGTAAGCATGATAGTTACAGCTACCCTAGGCCATATTTTCATGTAAAAATACTAGTTGTACTACTAGTCTTCCCACTACTACTAGAGTGTCCCATTCCCACTAATTGAGACGCAGTATATTCACCCTGTTTGCCAAAATGAAATTCTGGTGTTGTTGGCACAGGAAGTGAGTAGTGACAAACTGAAACTTCAGAGCGAAATACAAACTGTCTACTCGCCTAAACAGCAGCAAGCAGCACTCCGTCCAGAGAAAGCTGGACTCCCCAACATTAGATCTTTTCCTCTCTCGTCTCTTTGGTATAAAGAGATTACAGACCGACTGGATTGGTAAACAGGAGGGAGCTGTGTGCAGTTCACTGATGCACGTTACATGATTTCAGTTCAGGTTCAAGTTTCAGGTTTCTAACTCTTTGCCATTTGGCGCTACCAGCGTGTTAAGTTACCTAGTGGCGCTTTAAGTTTAGTTGGCACATCTAAGTGTTTCTTTTTTTTTTTGGTCACTCCAGTAGAAATCTGAATTATTAATCAGTGCCTCCAATACCCCAATACATCTTGTATCCATTTCTTGTATTGAATGGCCTCCAATAGTTTCTTTCCATTGTTGGTATAACGCTGCACCATGTACATTTATGTGAGTTGGCCGTTACAGTGATCCTGATTCTCAGAAAACTCTAAAGCCAGGGAAAGTCTTGATATTAAACAACAACACCTCAAACTATTGTTTAATATTTTAAGTTGATCTTTAAAGCAGTAGCTCCTTAGCTTTAATGGCACCAAGTGGATTTGACACTGGAAACATTTTCTCCTCACTAATTTGAAATGCTGTAATGTGTCAACTGGTCCTATTTACTTTCTAAGTTCTTGGGGAGATTTTTGTTGTCCGTGTTTTCCTTTTTTATATAGGGACATGACGCATTTGTGTAGTGAGGATACAACAACAATGCTCACCATTCTCTGCTTCTTTTCCTCAGGCTTCCCAAGACCCCTGCGGTGAGAATTCCCCGCCACAAAGAGAGAGTCTACAGCATTTCGGTCAACGGCTCTCCCATCGCAGCGGGCAACGAGGACATCGTCATCAACGTCCCTATCGGCAACGGAGAGGTGAGATGACGTTCTGGATCCTTCTAGATACTAATTTATTTAAGTATTACATTAAGTTTTATTTTAAGCAGGCAGGTCAGTAAAGGACAGATTTTTATTTACACTGACAGATTGCCAAGAAAGAAAAGACATCTTTCAAGGATAAGGCTGGTGTTTTTTAATGCATTGCTTACCATCAACAAATCCTATGAAAATAACAAAATCAACAATGCGTTTGCTCTACTCCCGTTACTTTCTGACTTCCCACGTCCCGCTTTTAGCCGTCAACCCGGAAGTCATTGGCTCCAATTGTAAGCTAAAAACCTTGAAATATAGTTCGCAAAGACATAGTTTCAATTTTAAAAAACACTAACTGTTACCACGAAAAGTCAGGTTGTTGTAGTTATTACCAAATCAAATTCAAATGGGAACAAATTCTTCATTACGCCGGGGACTATTTTCAGTGCTACGGAACTACTTTCCTGAGATCGCAAAGTGTTTACAGCCGGCTTATTAAGTTGTTTGAGGAAAAAGTTGGCCGGCCCGGTGCATCGCGATGATGAAATATGTTGCCCAGAGCAATGGCATGGCTCTTTGACATGTTTTTAATCGTTTTTTAATACAATGGAGTTCTATGGCTGCATTGGGCACCGGCTACATGGACGAGACTTACAAAAGTCATTGCTGATTTTGTTATTTTCATAGGATTTGTTGACGGTAAGCAAAGCATTAAAAAACACCAGCCTTATCCTTTAAGGACAGGGGTTTGGGATTAGAATAAAACCATTTTTTGCATGTAATTCTGAATCTTCATCGCAAAATTTGATGATATTCTGTTAAACAGTTGCTAGAAAGAGTGGGAACCTGATATTGACATGGGAAAGTTAGGACGATATGGAGCAGCTTGTGGCGTGGGGTTGACTTTAATTTCTCAGCATTATAATGTAATGAAGTACAGCAAATTGAGGATGGCACATTAGTGTTATTTCTGTATGTGGTAATGAGCAGGCCAGTGTTTATGTTTGCATGTGACCGGTATGTATTCCAGATGGACTATAAGCCTATTGACTAATGGGAAGGAAACTTTTAGAATGGGCTTGTAATCTGCTGCAGTGGCTGGTAGATTAGATAATAATTTCACAGTCTAACTCCATTTTTGTTATGTTGTGTTGATCCAGAGCATTCAGCTGCTGGCCAGTGAGATGGACTCAGTGGATCTGTCATTACTGGATGAGAATGCCCTGAAGAGCATTCGGCTGCTGCAGGTATATCGATCAATACTGTAGATCAACATTTCACTAGCGTCACTACAGAGGAAACATCCTTGATTTTTTTTTTTAACATCTGTGTGTCATGCTTGGGTGAAAAAATACAGGGAATAAACCTGTTTTGGCTGAAGTTTTAGTCTAGTTCCAGGTATGACATATTTGCCTTTACATTTATTCTCATCTTTGTTTTTCCTCCTTGACAGAATCGCCTCACAACACTGTGTGGATCGTCAAAGTGACCCGACCGACCTTTTGGCCTGTTGTTGACTTGTACAATACTTTTTTAGAATTTTTATCTTTATTTTAAAGCTTCATTTCCTGTGTCATATACATATTTTATGGCTTTTTTTTTTAAAGAATATAGCTGTTTCTGGTTTCATGGATATGTCTTATCTTTTCCATTGATATGGTGTTTTGATTTTGAGAGATAACCTAAATGTCTCCTTTTGATAACACAAGTTATGGTTTTGCGTTTTACTGTACATAGCTTTTTGTTTTGTTAGATGCAACATGTTCACTGGGATTCAATGAATGAATGAAAGCTGTCAGATGTGTAAATGTGGTGAAAGTGGGGTGAAAACCTTCAGTTGTTTTAGATCCTCTTGCTTACTTTTGTCATGTCTTGTGATGAGCCTCACAAGCTCCAGGACTCCTGGATTTCTATGGCTATTTTCTGCAGACTTGTTCTAGGATTAGGCTTAATCCATGTTTGGATTCCACTCTGTCCTCTTTTTGTCCTGTTGGCCTGTCAGACTTGTAAAATCTTGATGTTAGTTACTCTACAAGCCTCATGATTTGTAAGATTATTTCAGATTGAACCATCTGCACCTGTACTTTGTAAATATGATTTATGGTCCATTCTTTCTTCTTGCTGAAAATACACTTTCATCCTACTCTGATGTGTCTCAGTCACTGAGTTGCACTGTTGCAGTTGTCTCTGTTATCTCTTACCTAATCCCATGGTTGTAAATCAGTTATTGCACTTTGTGTTGCTAGTACATATATTACTGCCTTTTCCAGCAATCACTTGAACACAACATGTTTATGTAAAACTGAAGGATTTTTACACCAACTCTATATTTGTGTGAGATCGTTTAATTAACATTAAAACTTGTCCATTTAAGAGTTTGGGTGAGTAGCTAGAATCCACTGAAGATAGCTATACTACTGCAGTAATGTTACACCTGTATATGTAATCATGTGCTATATTGCCTGATGAGAAATTACTAGACAACATATTTACATAGATTTTCAATTCAGCACTTTCCCAGATGTACCTTGTCATTATACCCAGTAGGTGGCAGCATTGCAACATAGTTTAGTTATCTTGACTTGTCAGAGCAACCTTTGCTGTCACTGACTGCTCTGCTTTCCTTTTTCACACTGAACTGCCCTCTGCACTGTCATGGCTGATGGTTAAGATGAAACAAATTCTTCTATACAGACCAAAAATGAAGCAAACACATAGTATAGTTTAAGATATTGCGCTTTCCACTAAAGACAAGAGAAATAACATTGTCAAGACATCTGGCTTTAAGTACGTTTAACACACTATAATTCATGCAGTTGAATATTTAGATGTGTGCCACTGACTTTCATTACCGAATAAGGCAAGCTATACACATGCAAATGATAAATCAATGTTTTGCTACAATATACTGGACTTGATTTGATGTTCTTGTTTATTCTGACTGGGGACAGATTGGTTGTTATAAATCTCTTTTACAATATCCAAAAACTGGGACTTCAGTTTTGCCACCAAAGCAGTTCGGCTTTGTTTGTAATGTTCCTCTACAAGCTGCCAAACTGCTCTGATTTTGCTTGTGTAAGAACTAGGGTTGCAAAATTCTGGGAATTTTCAAAGTTGGAAACTTTCCATGGGAATTAACGGGAATTTATGGGAATTAACGGGAATTTATGGGAATAAACGGGAATAAACCAGGAATTTACGAAATTGAAGGTATGCTCTTAATAGGGAACTTAAATATAGTTGGGGAAAATATATTTTAGCATAATCCTGACTAAAACAACCAGATATCATGCAAGTACAGTTGAATATCTATGCTATTCCTCAATCACATGCACACATAGCACACTGCTTACTGCAGGGCTATTGAGACCACGCCCCCTACATGCACTGTGCATTCCTGTGCATTTTTGTTAATTTTTGAATGGGTTGGGTTGGGGGGATGAGTAATATTTAACTCAACATTCATGTTTTTGTTCTTCAATGAAAGAATTGATTGTTCAATAAAATATTTAACACTTGATAAAGTTCTACTTACAAATAAATCTGTTTTAATTGTATTATTTTGGATGGATGTCTGCTTATAACAAAACAAATATTTATGCTTGGATATGATACCTTTCCATTAAATTACCCTCAATTCCCAGTTAATTCCCATAAATTCCCATTAATTCCCATAAATTCCCATAAATTCCCATAATTCCCATGGAAAGTTTCCAATTTGGAATATTTCCAAAATTCCCCAGCTTAACTTCCCATGGAAATTTACCGGAAACTTTCCGGAAATTTACCGGAAATTTTCCACCCCTTTGCAACCCTAGTAAGAACTTCCACTTGTCCTTCCGCGACTTTGTTTGCACAGAGGGACCGTGGTGAGTCATGTGACGTGGAGTTGGCAGGAAATGGCGCCCCGCCCCGCCGCTGGCACTGGAACCTGCACTCTGACCTTCGGGGACATCATAACGCTGCCAATTAGGCACTCGTTAAGCTTCGTTAAGCGTGATGAGCTCATTAGGGTTTCCACCTGGGATGGGGACCGGGTCAGACCCGGTCTCACCTTGGGCCTAGACAGACAGCCATAGCTCTCTCCTATTCCCGCTGGAGTCCCCCTCATCATATGCTACCAACCCGCAGTACGGGGACTCTGTGCCCCCACCCGAAACCGGGCCCCGGTCCCTTCCATGTGTATCCCTCTTAAACGCTTCATCATCTGCTGTCTCTCGCTGTGCAAACTGTGTTCCAGAGGTAAAACCAAACTCTGCATCCCCAGAGCGACAGATGTTGTGGTCAGCGGTGCGTGCAGTTCAGCTCCCTCGTTAGCGGAACGCCGAGCCCTCGCGCACCTGCTCTACTTATCATCGAATTTTGCTAGTTTCGCTGCCGAATGGATCGGATCCTTTTTTTATTCTCTAGGTGGGTGGAAAATTGCCATTTTGCACGGATGGCTTGGTTTTCAGTAAGCGCGGAAGGCAGTGGTGCGGTGACAGGTGCGGTATGGATGGGGCGGATTTTGAGGTCACAGAGCAACGCTGCTACATAAATCATCCGCTGAGACGTTCAGGATGAGGGACTGGAAGCTGAGACGGTGGGAGGGAGAGACACGGCACATAGACTGCGCTTCGACATTTAGCAGGCAACTCTGTTATTTGTAGTGTTTGTAATGTACGTTCCATTTGCAGTTTTACAACCACCTGCTTAATGGCAATCCTAAGAGAAAGAGGGATTTTAAACAGCCAAAGCACGGCTAAATGACTGGTTCAGTTCTGTTATACACTGAGTGGTTTGTGTAAAATAATTCTGGTTTAGTGAAGCCTTGTTTCAGCTGCTGCCTTTTACTTCCATGAGCACTTGTCCCCCTGTCCAACCTACCTTTCTGTCTCTCAGCTAGCCCCACCCATCCTATCTCTCTCCCTAACCCCTTCCCACCCTAAGCCCCCCTTTCGCCCCCTAACTGCACCTCTCCATACTGTCTCTATCCCTCTCTCTCATTTTGTATTCCTAAAATCTGTTATCATTAACACACGCGTCTGACACAGGAACGCGGCGTATCCGTCAACGCAGCTTTTCCCTCCCCAAACTGCTGGAAACGTTCGTTAATTGAGCCCCCAGACCTGGGGAAATTGCCAAATTTTCAGCCAAGACGAATGGACCTGGCGGAGGCGTGTTCTCCTAGCCAAATTAATTCTCCGGTGCGTCGTGCCCCCCTATAAACCCCATCCGTCAAGTGCTCCTCTAATCGATTTATTCACATGCACACACCTCCGTCTGCCACTGTCTCTCACTCAATTCATAGCGAGCCGGCCAAGGGTCGAGACTCGTCTGTTGCTAAGTTGTTTTGTCTGCTGTTGTCAGCGCAAACAAAAAAAAACACGTCACCGAATGCTTTGTTCTGTCTACTGAGGCAGTTTGGTGATGGAGAGGTGCGAGGACACGTGCTGACGCTAAAGAGAGGTGGCAGAAGGGAGGAAGAGGTAAAATGGGATTGCACGGCCCCCACATGATGCATTCTGGGCATGTGTTCGTCTGGCGGCTGGCGGGGTCCTGAATGGCGTTTTGATGGGCGGCCCCTCTGTCGCTCAGGCACCCTTGACGATGGGCGGGGAGGAGAGGAACATCTGCTGCCAAAAGAATCCTGTGAAAATCAGGCCCTGAAAATAACGGCCGCTCTGAGGAGAGGCGGGAGGTTAATGCCATTCGCTGATTGCATGGAGACAAACTTTCACTTGAGAGGCCCCTTGGTGCCTCTGAAACTCAGAAATTTGTCTGCGAAAGTTGCAATATAGTTATATTTTTTACTTGTATAGAGGAAAAAAAAATATATATCCAAGTGCTGAAGATACAGATGTGAAATAGTGCAAATATTATTCTCGTTAAAATTGAGAAAGTACATACTTTCATAGGGTTATGTGTGTATTAAATTACTGGATTTGTGATTTGTGCTCAGATTACACTTATTCATGGGGAAACCAACATGCCAAAAACATGCCAATAAAATGCCTCTCTATAAGAATTTGCTGCTGCATAGACTTTGAAAGGCTGCAGGAGCTTTAAAGTCCCATACTCTACACTTTCCAGTGTTTTATTTTATGTCTTGAGGTGCATTCAAAGCTGTTTGTGTGGTGTCGTGTACCAAAAACACTCTCAATCCATATTAAACACATAAATTTTCCAGCATCTCTCTGAGCCTTACCAAGAACAGGCTGTTTCTGTTGCTGTGCCTTTAAGGCTCATTAATATTAACAATCCCTCTGTTCTGATTGGCTAACCGTTTCAAGAGTGAAACGTGACACACCACAGACCCGACAGAACAGGCAGCGACAGGTAGGGAAAACTCTCCTTTAATAAACAATGACAACCGCTCAACCGCTTTGAAAAAAACACTTAGTTAGCCTATGATATCTTACAAAAATGATAATCAGTGAACCTTTGTGACGCCACAAAGTTACGGAAGTCCAAACAGCTCGTTTAGAGGCTTAGAGGTTTTCTAATATGGATTGTGTGGATTTAGTTGGCGACCGTGCGTTTTGATACTTTAACGATGTTTAGCACATCTAACTCCTAATCCTATGATCAAAGAGGCAAGGGAAATTTCCACGATATGGGACCTTTAAATTTGTAAGAATGTAGAGTCACAGACTGGAAAGAGTCAGAAAATCCATAGTTGGTGTGGTTGGTTGGCAGTTGGTAAATGAGGAGAACTCTGTTTTGGACCTCGGCCAGCTCTGTAAGCAGTTTGCAGGGTCAATATACCCAGGTTGACCCTCTCACACCGTCAGTTGACCCATGTATTTCCTGGGTCATCAGTCTGTTGTGAAAGGGTCGTATGTAGTGTAACAGCACATCCTTGTCTTTTGTTTCCCCAAAGTTAATTGGACGTGGAGGACGGATGTTTTATAATCTGGCCCTGCACCTATGTATCCGGGAGCAGCGTGTCTGATTTTAGAAATAAATAAAACTCCCATCGTCAGCCATTTTCTGACTGTGAACAGTTTGAGAGTCAAGGGCACAAAGTTGCACTTTCCTAACAGGAAGAAACGCAGCCTGCATGCACAGGCTTGTGATGTGGAAGGCTCTAATACCAGAGGCACTAACCCAGGCTTCACGACTTCATTCATTCCTATGCTGGACCCGGCCTGGCTGCGCTGAAAACAAGCTTTTGTTATTTGGTTAGACGAATATGAGATGCAAATACTAGGACGGGCGACACAGCAGGGATAAAATAAAGTGAATTCTCACCCCATTCATTACATCCATCAAAGAAAAAAAAAAGGAAAGTGACCATATAATGGGTGGTGGAGCAATGGCCACGATTGCCTTTGAGAAATAATTAAAGCTTCTTTGCAATACTCCCCAACCTCCAGGAAAAATCCCCATCTTCTGTATGGTCCACAATTGATGTTTGGTTTACCAGCCTCTCTGTATAAAGCAGACCTTCAATAAACTATATCACCCTATTTGTGAGAGTAATACAGCCCAGTGCGGGCTGCAATTAGGTATAAATGACACAGCAAATTGGAAAATTAGGAGGAGAGGGAAGAGTAATTTGCTCCAAAACAGGCTAAAACCAATTCATTACGACTCTGGGAAGGAGACAAAGGGTCTGGCGTTTCTGTCCTCCAATAGAAAATCCCACTTTAAGCACAAATGCCTCACTCTAACCTTGTCACAGGGTGTTTTTGGAGACTGAGCTTTTCACTTATTATGGCTTATATGTGTGATATAGTTTAGGGAATTAAAGGATGGAGTCATGGGCGAGAGGGAATGGCATCTCTCTTATCAATGCAAAATATGTCACCTTCCTTTTTAACTACCTAACTGTGATGAAACTGAGGGAAGACATCCCTTCATCTGTCGTTTTCACTTTTCATGCTTTATATGTGATAACAGTATGTGGAATTAAAGGTTGCAGACGTGCGTGATTTGAGTCGGAATGAGAGGGAATGGCATCTTTCTTGTCAATACTAAATGTTTCCCATTGCTGTTAACTATAAAGTTATGATGCAATTGAGGGAAGACATCTCCTTGTCTGCTCTTTTCACTTACTGCTTATCTTATACTGTATATGGAATTACAGATTATAGTGAAATTAATGGAAGACATCCCTCAGTTGAATTCGAATTGCATGCACTGTCTGTAGTTTTTCAGATGACACATAATCCTGCAAAAAAAGACAAAGAAAAATTGGAAATAAAAGGTTTGACTGTGGTGATAAGCAGTGCATGACATTCTGAGCTACCATGCTGCTGGTGTTAACAGGTGAGACTATATGGGTGGCTGGTTGGCCAAGTGATTAAGGGAGAGCGTCCTTCAACTGGAGGACCTGGGGTCAGACCCCCATGTCGGCACGCCTCCACCCTGCTGGAGTGTCCTTGATGTGTCCCGCTCCAGGGCTGCTGCTCTGTGGCTGACCTTGCACTTTGACCCGCCTGTGGAGGGGCAACTGAAAAGAGAAATCACTTTACACCAAAGGAAACCAAAGAGACGAGAGAGGAAAAAGATCTGAAGTTGCTGAGTCCAGTTTTCTCTGGATGGAGCGCTCGCTTGCTGACAGTTTTGTATTTTGCTCTTAAGTTTCAATTTGGCACTTATTGTGTCCAAGTGTCTTGACTTAGGCTGATAAGTTTTTTTCTTTTAAATTAAAATCTTACATGGTGAGAGGATTTTTCTGATAATAGTCCACTTAAAAAAGAAGACAAAAAAAACAAAAACAAAAACAAACCAAACCAAAATTTCATTCAATAAATAGTCAGGCTGTCCGTAGTCCCACCTGACCACACCTTAGCTCAATGGGTTTCCTGGTTTTTTGAGGGAAATAGTTTTTGTAGAGTGTAAGAAAACCAGAAGAAAATCCAAGCTGACTGTTTCTCATTGAGATTTCGGGGGAACACAGTGGTATTTCCAGCGACAGGCTAGCAAGTTTCTGAAACTGTTTTGGGAAATAACTTCTGTGGAAGTTGTGGAACAAGAGATGGCATAAGAAAAGAAACTGAGCTGATATTCTCTGCTGGACAGGTTTTCAACTTCAATGCAGGGGGAAAGTTCAGACGTTTCTTTTTCATCTAACACTTGTACTTTTTGTTTTCTTCCCAACTTGCAGAAGTTTTGCTGAAAGTTTTGATTATCTTATGGTGTTGCAGTCAGATAGACCTTGATATTATTGGTTCAGCTATGGTTTTGCAGGAATTGCTCCCTTACCCAGCCTTCAGTCTTACAGTATGATTTCATGGGGCATAAGTAAATAAACTATATTTCCCATATGTGGTATATGGTGTGCTTAATGCTCTCCACACCACAGACAACTGGTATTAAAACTAGCTGCTGCACAAGGTAGTCAGTTTAAAAAAAACGTCAACATGGAATATATTTTGCGGCTTGTTTGCTCGCTGCCTGCACATGCAGCGCTGTGGCAGCTCTTCTCCAGGTGTGCATTTGTGATTCTGGACACAACACAATGCAGAGATGAGGTTAGCTGTGATTATACTGGTCCTGTGAGACACTGATCACACACACACACACACACACACACACACACACACACACACATGCATGCAACACACACACCGCCTCTTGGATCATTTGAGAAACACCTGTCTCTCTTGGATTCTTGACTGCAAAGTTATATGATAAAATCGGTTGGGGGATCAATTTGTCTTCATTTCCAGCCGCTCTTTTTATTAGATGCAGTGGTGAGTGATATGATTTGGGGGTCTGCTTCGAAAGCTGCTCCCCCTCCTCCTCCTCCCACACACACACACACACACACACACACAAAGAGACAAACACATTTCAGCAGCATACATTTCGGCACTGGAAACAACAATAGTCTGTTTTTAGAGGGGAGAATGAAATATCTAGTCAGTAATGAATATTTTTTTTATCATTGAAAGTGTCATATTAGTAAATATTTACGCTACGCTTATTAATGTTCGGAGCTGGTTTCATTTGAAATAGTTGAAACATGGCCACTGATGTTTGGAACTTGGCCTTTCAATTTCAAATGGTTATAAAACTTTCTTTCCTTTTAAAGATGAGTTGGTCCATGGTTTTGTTTTTTATGACACATGCAGAGAAGAGACAGAGAGGAAGTCAGTAAGCAGGGAGAGATATTAAAGCACCGTGTGAGCCAGGATCTAATCCTGTAATTGAGAATACATGGTATTTATAACAGTAGACTGAGTCACCAGGGAACATCGGAGCCTTTTCATTACATGGTCGCCCTGCAGAGAAAGAGATCAAAATGCTGATGTGTCATAGCCGAGGTAAAGGATGGATGACAGCGGCTCTGCTCTTGAAGGACCGTCTCAGGCAACTTTGAATACTTTTTTATGTTCTTATGAAAGTAGTTTTACGGTACAAGTCATCGGTCAATAAATCTTCCCCCTGTGAAGTGAGGAGATGTTTGACTTTGGGAGTTTTCAACTGAAAATAGTGCACTTATTGATTCAGCCTTTCTCTGCCTAACTGTTGTCTCTGTGCTGCACAAAAGAGAGGGGGAAAGTGAGAGAGAAAGAGAGAGAGAGAGAGAGAGAGAGAGAGAGAGAGAGAGAAGGTCAAGAGAAACTGTCGTAAACAGCATTGCTCTGCTTCCATTTACACACTTCCACTTAACACACAAAAATACTTTGGGCATATGTACCAAGTGCACAAGTCAGACACATAGGCATATGGACAATAGCACTAATAGAGCTACACACACACACACATACACACACACACACACACAGACACACACACACACACACACGACTGAAGACCCATCAGCCCATCAGTCTGGTGGATCTGTCTCTCTGGTCTTGCAGTTAGAAAGCCGGAGCAGAGAAGCGTGTGTAGGCTGAAGTGAGTAAAGTGCTGACCTCGCTGTAAGCAACACCGGCGTGGCGTTAGCGGAAAACCCTGTTCCACTGTCATGCATCAGGGAGCTGTCAGCCCTCAGACCCCGCAGCGCCCGACTGGTCAGCCGCAAAAAACGTGCAAAGTGTTTTTAAGTGCTTGGGCCTCGCTCTCCAGCAGACGCCCCTTTACCTCGCCTGTTTTCTCACACATGACACAACAGTCAAGTTCCACAGAGGAAGCCTTCAAATCACGCCTGGTCAGTCGATGAATTGTTGAGTTTTTCGTTTTTATCATCTAATGTTTTTGATGTACGCAATCAAAGACTGTACATTAGATAATCAGTGATGGGTTAGGATTTAGCATTTTCTTCTTTTGTGGTATCTAAAAAGCAGCATCACTGTGGATGCAACAGATTGTGGGGATCTGAATGAATGAATGAAACCAGTGAATTTAAGACTTATTCCTTCTAGTAAATATTTTGATGTTTTGATGTTTTTGTGAAATATAGGGACCTAAATAACTCATGATATCAGTTCAAAACAGTTTCCAAAGCTGTTTTAATGTGAATTTATGCTTCCCCATAATATAATATTGTGAAGATTTTGTGATTTGATGTTGAACTTCGCCGCCTCCCGCTTGTTACCAGACATTAAATGCATCCTGGGTTGCTCTGAGAAGTGCAAGGCTTTCCCTTCTGCAACATTGGCCCCTTGTCTCTACAATACGACTAAAATAGATTCCAAGGTTGCAAAAACATGTTTCTCATTTGCATGATCATCGGTTTTCTATTGACATTCCAATGACAGAGAGCGGAATCAGCGTTCCCGTGCGAGTTCCTCTAATCTTGAGTTTCATGGTGATCATAGCTACTCAAAGCTTATTCAAACTGACTGAGTGAGGCTTCAGTGTTGTTGCACCTGCCAACACCTTCAGTAGGGGAGCACAGCGGGCTGAACACCGCTCGCTGTCAGTACCCTGCAGAAAGGCTCTATCTCCATTTAAGCCACTTTTCTTTTTTTTTCTTTTCACCAGAACTGACAGCTGACATGCTCTCTCATATGTAAAACACGTTTCATAACCCTTGGCACCAAACCAAATGAATGAGAATGTAGAGTAAAATGTTAAAATGCATGGATGTCCAGTTTTCCCAGTCATTTTTTTTTCCCAGTCATTTTTTCCAATTACTTTTTGGAGAGACGGGTTCTGTAGGACACTGATGTGATTGACTGATTGACTGACTGAGGATAGTGTGGTGTCTCACGTGTCTGCTCCTGCGTTACCGTTCACCCCTCTGCTTAAGTAAATATTAATACTACAGCTACCACTGACTATATTTTATAGCACAGTGTCTACTTATGTCTATTTTAATGTGCTCTCCATTCTCCTGTAGTCTCACTGTACAACAAATGACTGATAGTGCATGCATTGTAGTTAAAAAATATAGAATAAAAAAAAAAACAGTTTCAACTTAGATTAGCTTGTTGGAGATGAATGCACAAATGCACATTTTACAAACAAAAGGAAATGAGATTCACATGGAATATGCAGCCAAATGCGACATTATATGGCTGTCTGCGATGAGATCATCCAATAAATAAGTAGCTTTATCAATGCAATAAACAATCTGTCTGTCTGTCCATCTGACTGTCTGACTGTCTGTCTGTCCGTCTGTCTGTCCCTCCTTCTCTCACGTCCAAAAACATGGCAGACTTTTTTTCTTTTTGGCTTCTGCTTCATAGTGTTTAAAGCTACAATATGCAACTTTTCACCTCGATTGTTGGTCCCGCTCTCCTCCCCCGACACTTTGAAACGCCGTCTAGCCTGAGGCTGAGGTCACCGCCATCCGTACGGCCCCAACAGGCGCTGTAGAAGCAGATGGAGAGAGTGCAGGCGATGGGCAATTTAAAAAAAATAAAAGCCATACCAATTTTCACCTGTAGTTTTGAACAGGTTTTGTCTGCTGCTTGTTGCTGCTATGCCCTTTCATGACTGAAAAGCCACTTTCAAGCAAATGGCAAACGGGGGGATTTAGGCATTTTACACAGACGCAGACTGATAATACATAATATATCCTATTTATTTTATGATATATCCCAGTTATTTTAATGTCAAAAAAGTTGCATATTGTAGTTTTGAGCTCTGTTATGTTAGTGTAGTCAGTTATGAGTGAGGACAGTTTTTATTCAAGCCGTTGTAGGGACAACAGACGGCTGACCAGCTTCAACCTGGAGACAGAGGGGCTTGTGGTCCGAGGCTCGGGACGCAGCTAACAGCCCCGCCGGCCTCCCAGCATCACCTCCATCTCTCACACCATCTGCCGGCCCGGTGCCTCGCTCCCCGCCTTCGCGCCAGGGAAACCGATTTCAGCCGACACACCAAGGGCAGCCATGTTGGTCCTGAGCCAAAAAACAGGAACCAGTATTACTCCCTGCTGCTCTGAAACAACAACAGATATACAACATGGATCGTGGTTGTGACTTTGGCGGTGGGGGGTGGTGTGTATGTGTGTGTAGAGAGTGAGAGAGTGAGAGAGTGAGAGAGTGAGAGAGAGAGAGAGTGAGAGAGAGAGAGAGAGAGAGAGAGAAAGAGAGAGAGAGAGAGAGATTGGTATTGGCATTTCTGGCTTGGATTGACAGGAGTGGAAAGAACTGAATCCCAGCCTGTATGATTTGGAGGAGAGGGGAAAAAAGTCCAAAAATTGATGCTGAGATTAACTTTTCAGTGACCTTGTTGAGAGTGACAGGTGGTTCCACTTGCTGCATGAAAGCACTACATTAGAAAATGCGAACAAGTAAAAAGGCCAAGTTGAGAAATAAATCATTGTCATATTATCACATAACTGCTAATAAGACACAAATAAAAAAGTAATTTCGGGGAGCATTCAACTGTGCCGACACAAATTACTTAAACCACTTGAGGACTTGACTTTACA
Organism: Centroberyx affinis; assembly: GCF_046629955.1. Taxonomy (NCBI): domain Eukaryota; kingdom Metazoa; phylum Chordata; class Actinopteri; order Beryciformes; family Berycidae; genus Centroberyx; species Centroberyx affinis. The sequence goes on from NW_027279795.1 coordinate 384,349, forward strand.
GAAAAGGAATTTTCCATGAGGTGGTAAGTATCTGTGTATTGATTTGAGGCTGAGCCCTATAGCAGTAGTAATACTGAATCAATACTTGTCAAGGCTGCGGTATGTGAATTGACACATTAAGTGTCACATGTAGGTAATAAAAGGAAACGAGGATATGACCTTATTACCAGGCTGAATTGTTGCGAGAAAGCAGTTTAGATAGGTCAGCATGCCCACAGGTTACAGTCACTGTTATATATATATAAATAGTCAAGGTCTAACCATTAACTATAGCACAGCCTCGGGTGAAGGAACGTTTACACACAAAATACACCTTTATCACAAGGTTAAATACGTTTTTAATGTGGTGATAATATATAAAGATAAAATCTTATCAGAAGAAATCAGACAGGTTTTAATGTTTTGTTCACTCATGCATTTATTAAACCTTTATTTAAACAGACAGGTCAGTTTAAAGCAATTTGTCATTTCTGATGATGTCTTGCCCTTTGGGTGATAAAGAACTATATTTTTTATATTGCTTGCAAGTTATTCTTCCATGTCTTTGCTTCGGTGTCTCATCACTAGACAAAGTTAAAAAGAAACATTTTCTTCATTATGATATGTTCCTTACCTTGCTCCCTTCCTTATTTGTCTCCAATCCCCTGATATCTTGGTGGCTATATTACACAGCTGAGTCTATCTTTGGAGGAATCAAAGCAATAAAAGGCTTTATTTACCCTTATCTGAAGCAGACCCCCAAAAAACTCCACAGCATAATATAGGCCGAGACACTTTCAACAGGCAGCTCGCAAAAGGTTCCAGGTCCTGTCTCCTGGAAGGATTTTCTTCTTATTCTCATTTATTAAAAAGGCTTATTCCTTGTCATTGTGCATTGTACATTATTGCGCCAGATTTCTAGGAGGGAATCATCTCCCATGGAGCTGCTGAGGCTAATGCATGGCAGGCACTGAAAAAGCGGAAGAATGAAACTTCAGGTTTCAGGTCTTAGATCTGACCGGTTAATAAGGAAAAGCAATTACAGGCTTTGCAGAGGAGTTTTTATTTTCTTTATATTTGTGAAAGAAGCCCCAAAGTCCTGAAAGACTAATGCATATTGCCAAGGATAGGTCTGAATAAGCACTTTCTAATTTGTAGTTCCACTGACTGCCTTGACACATCTTCTTTCTGCAAAGCATCTTTGTGCAATGCAAATTTGTTCTGTTGTAAGCTAGTGGTCAGCCTGTTGTTTTGTCAAAAGACAGATAATTTATGATGCTTTTTTGACCTGTAGGCTTCCACTGGTCATGCCCATCCACATGTACTGTACATTTTACAGCCAACCATAGCTTATAGATAAACTCAGAGATACATTTTGTTTCAGTTATTATCTGTGAACCAAAGGCCCATTCACATCTAGAACGATAACCATAAAGATAACTACAACTGTAAAAAGATTTAAATCACTTCAAGTAAATAGAATATCTGCATTCCCACTACAGCGATAACTATAAAAACATCCAAAACGATAACTATAACTATATTTTTGGTTTGACCTCACAGCAGAGCAATTTTTGGGATTTCAACCAATCAAATTAAGTTCTACGAGAGAAAGGGGGAGGCGATTTCGGTAACTGAGGGACTGATCACAGATATTGTTGTAGCGTGAATGTTTGAGCAACAACGTGTTGTTATTAGGGATGAGACGATATGTTTATCTCACAATACGATTCGATATGTGATATGTGGTTCACGATTGGATACAACTACGGTACAATGTAATAAATAAAAGTTAACAAAGTAAGCAGAATTATGTTTACTTATGAGCCACACATTTTTCTAGCAATGGCACTGGCTTGAAAATGTCATTACAAAGTTCATATAATATAATTTTGAGCTTGTGAAACCGTGATGTGCAAGCCATTTCGTTTGTGATTACTACAGCAAAATAAAATGTAGCTAATATCGCAATTCATTTTTTTCAATACATATTGTCACATTTTTGTATTGCAATATATTGAATTTCGATATATTGTCCCATCCTATTGTTATAGTAGTAAACCCTAACCCTAACCCTATCGTTCTAGATGTGAATGAGCATTAACATCCCTAGTGTCAAAAAACTGTAAAAAACAAAACAAAACAATTTTTAATGTTAATAGGCATAAAGAAAGTCTGGCAGCATTTCAGAGACAGTCTTTAAACCCCCAGCACCTGGGTGGCCTCTGTGTAGCACTTGTCCATAGCCTACAGTGTCTATAGTCATTAACAATAAGGTGATAAAACTCAGCCAGGCAGTGTGTTAAACAGTGCTACTCCTGCTGGTATAACTGTGATCCCTAGCTGTGTTGCATAAATATGTAATACTGCTGTGAAAGATGCCTGGGGTTAAAACTCTGGGACGAGGAACTTACGGCAGAAGGGGCTTTTGGCAAATCGCGATGGCGCTGGGTGACCTTGTTGGCTTAGGCATTCGTGGAGAAAAGATAAATAAATTAAAGCGAAACGAGCAGCTAGGATTGTGTGACAGCCACCTCGGCGTTGCCCGCGAGGCGTGATGGATAGTGAGAGCCCCTCGCAGCGTGGCTTTTTCACGAGCTTTCCATGGTGGCTCGCTGGCGAGAGGAAGCGGCGCGGCGGCATGTTGGGATGAAGGTCATTTTGAAGCTGAAGTGTCTAATATACTGTGTGAAACACGAGTTAAACTGAACTCTTGTCAACATTACAATGTCAACGGAAAAACCGCCTAGAATGCCTCGGCGTTATGGTATAAACCTCTTATCAAAGATTCAGGCCGCAGGAAGGGAATAACAGTGATGTTCTTCTTCTACACACAACAGCACCATGCTTCAGTTTCTAGGTTACGCCTCTTGAACTCAAACACACAGTTTAGCTCGACGGTCGGGTCTCAATGTAGCCGCAACACTGCAATATAAATAGAGACTATCGTAGTATTCAGTCCCACCAGAGGTCTCGGTCCGAATATAACCTGCAATTTGGTCCTTGGAAAATATCTGTTATCTTAGCCTTTTTTTCCGTCCTTGGACTGTTTCCATGAATATAGCCCTCTCTTCGCCTCCTTCAAGCCAGAATGACTGGGATGTGTGCCCTTCATGTAAATATCCCCCGGTGACGCGCCTTCAGAACAAAGAAGAGCCGTATCTGCTGAACTACCCTTGCTCCGAGCCTCGGGTTGAGACATTCCCAACGGGGCCAATCTATCACCATGTGATTTATTGGCTTTACAGGGTGAGGAAGGGGGGAAGAGGGGGAGTCAAGGAGTAGGAGAGGGAGGGAGATAGAGGGGAAAAAAGATGGAGAAAAGGTGGGAGAGGGAGAGAGACAGAGAGAGGGAGAGAGAGAGAGAGAGAGAGAGAGGGGGAAGACAGAGGGGAAAGGAAAGGGGAGAGGAGGAAATAGGGAGAGAGAGAGAGAGAGAGAGGGGGGGAGCGAGTGAGATTGAGATTGAGATTGGAGGGAGAGAGAAGGAAAGAGAGACAAGGGACAGAGGAAGAAGAAGAAAGAGAAAGAGAGAGGGGGGAAAGCAGAGGAGGAGATATATAGAAAGATGTGGAGCGAGAGAGGGAAAGAGAGAGATAAAGAGAGATAGAGAGATAAATGATAGATAGAGAGAGAGATAGAAGAGGGAGAGAGAGAAAGAGAGGAGTAGAGACAGGGAGATAGAGATTAGAGAGAGAGAGAGGGAAAGAGAGAGGGGGGAAGGAGAGGGGGAGATATAGAGAAAGAGATCGAGAGAGAGAGAGAGAGAGAGAGAGAGAGATAGGGGGAGAGAGAGAAAGAGAGAGATTCATAACAGAGAAATAACAACAGGGATTGGTTATCCCCATGGCAGCATAGGCTACAGCAAATGCCCATTGTTATCATTGTTCATGATGGATTATCATCTGAGATTAAAAGAAAAGGCGAAGCTGTAAATCAGTGTTGCCATATGGACAGGAGGCTCACAAAGAAGGTTTAAGTGATGATGGAGTGTGGATTTTTATTACATAACCACACTACTTCAAGTTTTTAATTGCACACTGGGCTTAATTGCACTAATTAGGTTGTAAACAAATAACATTACCAGGCTTTTTTATTCATTTATCTAAAATGGATATGGTAAATGATAAGCGACTAATGAGATTGTTTTTTATTAAACATATTTGCCTACATTTGCTAAATGACTATAAATGTAAACAAAAACAAACACTTTTATAGCATTGAGTTGCACCCTGTTTTGCACAATCCATTTTGCCATGCCAGTAATTATTTTGCAGGGGTATGTTTCACATTTTTCTGTTGGCAGATATCTCATTTTGGAATAAAAGTCTTCCCTTGGTGTGTAACAGAGGGTTATTTGAGGGCGAATGAGAAGATACGGCCTCTTGTTAAGGCAAGTCATAAAACGCATGTCCCTAATTGACTGTATAAATGAGGTAAAACTGAGAGAAAACTTTACTTCCCCCTTTTAAATATGAACAAATTGCCCAGTGCTTTATATTCCCCAGACAAAGAGGAGGGCAGACTCGGTATAGCTGTCTATACCCTCAACTATACCGCTGCTGTCCTTCCTCTCTGACCTCCCAGAGAGAGCAGACCGCCCCTGCTGTGACCCAGAATGATGATAGTGAGGCTATCAGTCCCTGTCAGGCTCCACAGTCAGGTTCGTTTCCACTAAATCCCAGTCAATCACCAGCCTCAGTATCACAGACTCCCAGATGGCAGTCACCACCTCTGCGCTGTCCCAATCCATCATACGTCTGACTCCGTGAGGCAGCAGGTATTAGAGGTTTTTGTCGGGGCGGGCCTTTACTGCAAACCCACAAATCTGCCGCAGAACAGGTTAGAGGTTACTCTGCCCAGCGCTAGTGACCTTTGACCTAACCCAGTTCACCGTCCATTAGTCAAACCTACTGCCCACTAGGCCGTATAACCTCTCCTCACCCCCCATTTTACAACCCCTTTCAGCCATTCCCGTCCGTCCTTCTGAATGCCTGTACAGTAAATAGGCCACACACACCCACCCACCCACCCACCCACCCACACACACACACACACACACACACACACACACACACACACACACACACACACACACACACACACACACACACACACACACACACACACACATACACCGTTCAACGACCCCTGTGTCAGAGTGCTTCCACTCTCCCATCCTTTCCCCTTGTCCACCATTAAGCTGATGATACATGAGCAACTTATCTAGGCTACAGATAGGTATGGGAATTGGCAAATGGGAAAAATTCAATTTAGGTATTATTATGGACTGTCTGTAACACAAGTAGTGACAAAATGCTGGCTGGGAAAGTAACTTGTTCCAAGAGATGCAGAGGAAGAGGCAGAGTAAGGGGAAAAAAACGCTCCCCCCATTTATAGAGTGCCATCCAAACTGCATTTTTAGACTGTTGGTGTACTGCTGTCAACAGACTATAAAAATGATAAGAATTTAATAGCTTTGCCACATCAACAGGCATAGAGACTGATAGCAACGTTAGAGAGTGTTTTGTAACCGGCAGGCACCTTGATAATTTGTGTGCATCTATTTCCTCCAATGTGTTGAATTGAGAATGCATGGTGAATTCCCGGAGTTGGAATTGGAATTGGAATTGGAATGTCACCCAGCTCTAAGGGAACAGAACTGGAATTGAATTGGAATGACGGGAAACAGAATTGAATTCCATTAAGTTCCATGAAATTGTAAGATAGGCTATGTAATCTCAGATATTGTGGTAAGAGAAAAACAAACAAAAAAACATGGAATTTCACAGAATTTCCTTAAATTATATTAAACTTCCTAAAATTCCAATTCCAATTCCACTTCTGTTCTGTGTAGGTTTTTTCCAAATTCCAATTCCAATTCCTCAGTTGAATTGGACCCAACCCTGGTCTGTAAACCACTTATACTCTCAGTGACCCCTAATTTAGAGAGTCCTTCATCAATCCCACTTCATCAATCCCATCAATATCCCCCCCCCCCCCCCCACACACACAGAAATACACTCACTTGCAAATATGTACACAGACACACATGCATGCACAGACATATTCGCCTACATGCAAACATAAATGAACACACTCGCTCTAACTGAACCTGTGTCCGATGTCAAAGTCTCTTATTTGTTATATAGATTTTCCATCAATGCCTCCAATCATTAACCCCTATACCAGAGGCCCTTTCCCCCCCTCCCAGGCCATATATCACATTAATAAACTACAAACCTGACCCTGTTGACATTGTACTTTCCCTCCCTGTCCCAGTCCACCTCCCAAAAATCCCTGGAGTAGTGGCCGCATGCAAACATAGGCAGTAAATCATCTATGAGTGAATAAGGTTGGTACTGGTGGCCTTTCACCTCTCTTTGACCCTTATTTTTTTGGGCTTTAGGAGCCCCGTCATGAGAACTCAATGCCCTGTGAGCATGAATTAACCATACAGTTTCATCATGAGGAGGAAAGGGGATATGGGAGGGATGGAGGGATGTGGGGGATTTTATTATTAATTGGATTGGGGAGTTCTACGGGCGTCAGCAAAATGTCTGCGTTCCCGTCGTCTCATTACTGTCCAGCTATTTCAGCAAATTCCTCCAGATGGTGGGAGTTCCCATCCTGTTCTTTAACTGTCCAAAGTTTACAAGAGAAGATTAGAGATGCATTTCACCTAAACAAAAGTAAGTTGTGCCAAGGGTTCTTAAACTTTTTCAGAGATCTCAAACTTTCTTTCTTTTTTTTTTTTTTCAGCGAATAAATTCAAAGGCACTAAGAGACCTCAGGCTGGAAACACACTAGCCTCTTGTCACTTGGGGGATCCACTGGAAAGCTGTAAAGATTTCTGGCCCATAGTTTAATAGATTCTGCTGCAGGTCCAGTGGAGTTGCATACAGCCAAGTGAGGACAAGGTTAGGTAGACTGCACAAATTCCCTATACTGGCATACACATATCTATTAAAGTTCCTATTTCGAGTGGTTGCACATGTGCAGGGTGCAACAGTGACTCTGGTAGCACTTGTTCCTATTGTCCATCTGGAAACCAAACTATAAGTTAGTGACTTTGCCTGCAACGAGGAACCAGTCAGATACAACAAAACTTACATTAAACATGTTGCGTTATGTTGGCTGTTAAAGATTTGTTTACATTGTGTTTCATCAGATCTGTTTTGCTGTTGTCAGCTACCTGGCGGTTATGCTACAGTATAGTGATGTACTGGAATTGCTTCACTGCAGCACCAGTGTCTTGGAAAACATTAAATAATGACCGGTCAGAATAAGTGTCACACTTGAGAATAAGACTTTTTCAAGTTTCCAAGTTTGAGAGTGAAAACAATGTCCATACACTGTTAGGCTCCCTTCAATGGTTATTTAATGCACCAACGATAACAAGTTATGTGCAAGTGTGCATCCAAGTTGAATCATATTTTTTCTAGGTGTATCATAGCATAGGTGGTAGACTGCAGATGGTTGTGGGTGTGTGTGTGTGTGTGTGTGTGTGGTGTTTCTATTAGGGTTAGAGTTAAATGAGTTATTCCCAAAGGATATTCATGCTATGTGATACCGCCAGCACACACAAACACACACACACACATCATAAACCATCTGTACCACTTAAGCATGATATGTCTGGACAAATTGGGATTCAAAATTTGAAAAAATAAGGGGCAGCAGTAACCTTGAGCAGTGATTCTCAAACGTTTTCATATCAAGGACCCCTAATTTAGTCCACATTAGAGCTACGGACCCCCATTTGAAAAAGGCGGCCGCTCCCGAAAAGTGCTGCAGCCGGCATTTTTTTCATCAGTTGAGAAATGTTCAACTTTTCAGAAAAGTGCCGGGTGACGTGAACTGCTTTTTTTCTCAGCCAACCAATCGCAATGACGGAGACGCTAGCCGTTTCCCATAGCAACAACAAATACGGAGAAAGTGAAAGTCCCGGTGGAGAAATTTGACATGTTAATAAATTAATTTCCGTTACCGCAACAGCGATCATAAAGGCAGTATGGATTATACTGGACATGTATTGGAAATATCTGGTAAGCCTTTGCACTGTCTGCTAGAAGAGCTAACCAGCTGGTTACTGAGCTAGCAGCTGCTCAGCTAACGTCAGGTGACGTCATCATGAGCCGCTTTATTCCTCCTCACAGAAAGCGCTCCAGGCAGCGCTTTTTCCACGCAAAAAAACGCTATGTGTGAACACAGCCAGAATTCCATGACTATCTGTATTGTAGGCAGAGAGATAACAGTGAAACTATGATCAAAATACTCATTCTACATTCTCTAATTGTGTTAATTTATGGTAAATTAAATAATCCTATAATGTTGAAGTTTAACAATTCATCAATTTGCCCTCTCAAGGACCCCTGGTGGTCCCCAGACCCCACGTTGAGAACCACTATGCTAGAGGTTAGAGAAGTGAGCTGGTGATGAAAAAGTTGCTGGTTTGAATCCCTGGAGCTGTTGGGAAAATGTGGGTGAGGAAAGTGAATGGAGTAATGCTCTCCCCTCCCTCAACAACTACCATCTACCTGCCCTTGAGCAAGGCACTGAACCCCCAGTGGATTGTGATTGTGAAGCAGTGTATTACTGGAAAAGAGCAAACATTCTCAGCTGACTTTCCCTGGATAAATAAAGGTATATCTGCCTGTGGTAGCAAAGAAGAGAGTGCAAAACCATGGGCTGCACCACATCATCTTATTTAACCTCCTGTTACATCTTCATCCGAGGCCAGACTCTGCCGAGGCCCTCGTCTCCTGCCTGCCCTAACCCACCCTCAGGCCCTGATTGATGGGTGAGGGAGTGGGGAAAGAAGGCTGCTATGGCTGGTTCTTCTCTTTGGACATCTCACTCAGGTTTCCCATCTCACACACTCACACATACACACACACACACGCACCCACGCACATACACACTCAAAGTACACCTGCTACAGTAGGTGTGCCTGCTGTTGTCTTTGTTAAACCTGCTGAGCAAGCAATCCATCCATCTACCTCATTGAGCCAGGCGTTTCCTCTGCGCCGTCTGTCTGACTGACTGCTATATTAGCTCCACCCGTCTGTCTCTCTGGGCTATAATTCATTGTGGCATCGCCCTCAACTATCTTTCTCTTCTCATGTCTGTCTGTGGCTGCTCTGTCTGTCTTTAGAGAGCTGACTGTTTCATGTAGGGATTTAACTGTATGGATGTAAGGATTTAACACACCCTCTGGCGGCCATTTTGGAGGCCCACAGCTCTTGGTCAACAATGGCTGTGAACAGCTGATTGTGTTAGTATGCAACAGAATTGAAAATATGCTGTTTATGGCTGTGAACTGATTTCACCACTGATATATGATGATATATTGATGATATCAATGTGTTCAGATACTGTCAGTCTGTTAGCTAGCTACATAGTATCTGGCCACTGTCCTGTTGTCCTGTTGTTGTAGATCTGATGTGCACACTATCTAATAGCTATCGAATCAGGAGAAGCTAGGCACATATTAACATTAAAATTACTTGCTTTGCTAAATTGTCATGCTGGCTTGTTATAGCCAACAAAGCCAAAAAACAGAAATATGTTCAGGTTAACTGAGCTGATCTTAGTGTTTTGGAGTAGACTTGACCTACACCCGCACCACAACAATCCTTTTCAAGTGTCTTTCAGTTTCTAGCCTGGTTGTTATATATTTAGCTGTTATGTGTCATGCACACAAACAATTCTGCACTGCACCTCCATGATGGCACCAGTCATGGTTGCTAGGAGATTTATGATGCAACTGCAAAACCTCTATGGTACGTCCTCTATAATCTGTCTAACTAGTTCACTTGGTATGCTGACTATCTTCCCCTCTACTTGTGCAGCTGTGTGTTTCTGTCCTATGGGTCCGTATTTACAAGGCTCAGAAGAACTGATGTAGGATCACTAGTCAGCTATAACATTACCATACAAACTGAAGAGGCTTAAAATTGGTCCTGGATCACCACTCCTGTTCTTTGATATTTTGAGAACATGGGCACTTACATGGGCGTCTTGCTGTCTGACTTGTTTTTGAAGAGTCATACGGCTAGCTGGCTGAAAGCGATTTGAAAATACATTGTACAAGTCCAAATGTCAGCTATAACCCATGTCAGACTTGTCAGAGTTATGAATTGCAATGAAAAAGGCCTACCTTTTGGTCGATAAGCAATAGTGTTGGAAGAAGATGCTGTAGTTCCTTCTGAATACAAGAAGGATTGTGGGAGTTGTGTGAAAATTTGCAGCTAAGGTGTGAAGATTCATAGTTACAGTTATTTTTTCACAATAATAGAACTTTTTACTTCCTTTATCACGTACATACTGCTCAATAAACAATAAACATGATTTGTACAAAGTTATTTTCCCAAGGCTGGTGCTATGATGAAGTTTGAAAGTTTGTCCAGAAAGATACAGAGGAGTGAAAGTGTCTCAGCCTCTTGATACTGCTGCGGGAAAAAAAACAAAACAATAAGCAGCAAATCCATATGACGAACCATTCAGTGACCAAAATACAAAAACAAGACAATACAAACCAAAGCAAATACAAGTGAAGCAAACTGCCGAACAGAGCAGACAGGCCCTGAGGGGAGAAAAAAAAGACAGAAAAAAATACAATTTACCTGAGCAGCTTCTGTCTGTCTACTGTATCGATTTGCATCATTACAAAGTAAAGGCCCTTCATCTCTCTGTCCGTCTGCCTGCCTGTCTGACTGCAGTGTTATATCATCCCCCCCTCCACTTTGCTGCCCGCCTGTCTATCTGTCTTGTGAATTATCCACAGCGTGCCGCTCGCCTGTCTGACTGTGAGTGTCAGAGTCTTCCCCCGCCTGCCCGTCTGACCCGGTCCTCGTCGCTTCAGACTTTCTCCTTCAGCGCTAGAGAGAGAGAGATCTCTTTCTGCGCCTGAATAAAGGCTTTATTCTCTCTGAAATAACCCACTGACGGCCTACTGCCTGTCTGTAACTATTGTGCTAAAGAAAATCCACATTAGCTAATCAACCGCCTTCCACCTGAGTCCTGCCTGCCTGTCTGACCTCGTCCTTTTCATCTGCATCGGTGCAAGATCTTCCCCCTATGCCTTCTCTTTCCTCTGAACCTCCTACTAGACAAAATCCTCACCTGCGCCTCGCGTTTCCTCCTGTCTGCCTCTAACTATTTTACCCACAAATCCGTACAAGCTAATCCATTCCCCCCCTCCACCTGGTACTACTACTGCCTGCCCCGCCTGACCCTGTCCTCTTTCATTGAGCTGACCCTGCCTGCACACATATGCCATCCACTTCTTCACCCTGTCAGCGGCAGGACAGACACGCAGGCGGTGGCGGTGACAGCTATCCGCTCGTTTATTTCACATCCTTCCATCACGGGCGAGGAGGCAGAGGGCAGTTTGCGCTGGAATCTGTGGTGTTGATAAATGAGGAGGCGGCTAGTCCGTCTCTCTCTCTCTCTCTCTCTCTCTTTCTCTGTCTCACCTGCAGTCTGCCGCACATCTACTTATTTCCCTGTTCAATGTTTCATGTTTTTCCTCCTTGCCAGCAGTTCATCTCTCACACCGCTCTCCCGCTTTCTATCCTTCCTTTGGTTATTCATACTTTGTTTGGCTTTGTGTTTCTTGACTTCTCTCTCTCTCTCCTTTTTTGTCTCTTCACTGTCATAAGCTACTTTTCCACCCAAGTATCCAAGTTTTTTGCAAATAAGGATTTATTGAATTGGAAAAGCTGAATGGAAACAGCAAAATTCCATAAAATGTACCCAAAACTGGCTAGAAGCATGTTGGAAGAAAATGTTTGGTCGATTAAGAAATTATGTGATAAATAGCGACAGAAACGCATCTGTCGAATAAATAATGATGAAGGCTTGGCATGATCGACCCAATAAATGGTTTAGCATCATTACATATTTGGGTGAAAGCATGAAACATGAAACATGGCCGCCATTAGCTGACACTAAAGAGCAATAACAACATACCCAATGAAGATTCTTTCTATTTTCCTTGTGGAAGTGTTTTTGTTTTTACATTCAGGAAGCCTGTTTGTTAGCTTCAACTAATTCACATTTTATTTTTTGGGACACTTCAAAAGTTGCCGTAAAAGTTGCTTGACAGTTGGATGGAAACATAGCTGTAGTCCCTCGACTCCTCGCCGTCTCCTCCCCCCTCCCCTGCAGCGTTTCTCTCATAAGTCCCCGTCCTCCTCCTCTCTCCTTCCTGCCTCCCCCCCCCCCCACGTTTCCTCCTCTCTCCGTCTTCACCTCCAGACTACTTATTTACTAATGATCCGTGGCAAACGCTTACTCTTGTGTTTTCACGCTGCGCTCTCTCCACCGCTCACCTCTCCCCTCACCGCCTCCTCGTCCCCCGGCACCTCCTCATCCTCCTCCCAACCCCTGGCTCCACCTCTCCTGACCCCCCCAAGGTTAACCGAGTGGCTTTAATTGGCCCGGTATCAATTAAATTCTGGAAGCACCTGAACTCACCGGGGACATGTAAGCGGGCTTCGCTCTAGCTAGTTATCTCTGCCTCCTGCTCCTCCTTCGCCTCCTTGGACTCCCGGACCTCACTCCTCGGATATGGGATTGATACCTCTCTCTCTCTCTTTCTCTCTCTCTCCCTCTCTCTCTCTCTCACCCACTACGACCGAATCTTCTCTTTCCCTTTCGATTCACATTCACATCTCTGTCTCTTGCTCTCTCTCTCTTTCCCTCTCTCTCTCTCTTTCCCTCTCTCTCTCTCTCTCTTTCCCTCTCTCTCCCCTATCTCTCTCTTCCTTATCCGGTGCTGACGCCACTTTTAAATAGATCCCTGCGGCAGTGACTGAGCCAGACACGGCCTCCATCATGGGACCAAGAGGAGGCTAATGCCTTTTTAATGAGGCCTCGGCCACAAAGTGACACAGTAAAGTGGCAGGAATCGGTGGCTGGTGAGCCCTTGGTCCGAGGTATTTATCAGCTAAAGCCCCCTGATCCTCTGTGCCTGTGGAGGGAGGGAGAGAGAGAGAGAGGGGGAGATAACAGAGAAGGGGGGAGGAAAGAGAGCAGGTAAAGAAGGGGAGAATAGAGAGAAAGATGAGAGGGGAGGGAGAGAGAAAAAATGGGAGAGAGATGGGGAGAAAGAGGAGGTGAAAGTGGGAGAGAAGTGGGAATGAAAGAGGGAGGCAGCGAGGAGGTAAAGAGGAGAAAGAGGAGGGGAAAGAGAGAGAGACAGAAAGAGAGACATGCAGAGCGAGAGAGACAGGGAGAAAGAGGGAAAGATGGAATGAAAAGGAGAGAGGGAGAGATGAGGTAAAGGGGAGAAAGTGGGAGAAAGGGGAGGAGAGAGAGGGAGACAGAAAATGGGAAAGAGAGTGGGAGCAAGGAGGTAAAGAGGAGAAAGGGAGAGAGAGAGAGAGAGAGAAAGAGAGACATGTAGAGAGAGAAAAAAAGAGACATGCGGAGAGAGAGAGAGAAAGAGAGATGGATAACGAGGGAAAGAAAAGGAGAGACAGAGAGAGGAGGTAAAAGGGATAAAGTGGGATAGAGGGGTAGAGAGAGCAGAAGAGAGAGAGTGACATGCAGGGAAAGAGAGAGAGACAGATGAAGGGAGCTAGAGAGAGAGAAAGGCAGAATTAGTGGTCGCCATAAAAAGCAATGCTTCTCATTTTTTTTCGCTATCCCTCCTTCTCCTCCTCTTCTTAAGTGGCTTGTACCTGTTTAGCATCAGACCACAGATTGCCCCCGGAAGCCGCATAATGAGAAAGTGTAATAATAACCATAATGCTTTGACAGTAATTAATATTCCTCCATACATATTGCCGCAGAGCCCAGGAGAAAGGCACCGAGAGTGGTTTGCCTCCAGTGGGGGAACTCGCATTATAATATTCCCACTTCATCCAATATTAATGCCCATTGGGCCCAGTATTCTAATATGAGTTCTGGTGAAATGGCCTTAAGTGGCTGAATAGCAAATAAGATAGATTAGCAACAAAAGAAAACCACCTATTTCATTATTAACGCGGATGATTGAAAGTAATGGGCAGAGTAAAAGCGTGAAAGCAAAGAATCTCTGAAATATGAACTGGTGGAACCTCCTTAAAACCCATTTCTGCTCCGCCAGCCGCTCGCTCAGGACTTCAATGGCTGTCTATTATGGCTCTGTACCGCATAAAAAGACTGTGAGGTCCCATAAAATGGCCGTTGTAAAAATCGCCCATTGTAGTCATTTACTTCAATCTTTCCACACTGCTGCATTGGGCTCTGAACTGCCTCCATCCCTTCTCTCACACAAATTAATGCTCATGAAGCTTTTTTTTTTTTTTTTTTTTCATTATCGCTCACAGTGGTTCTTCAGAGCTTCATATTCTTTTAAAAGTCATTTCCCAGTTTTAGCCCTCTGGCATTTATCTAAGTCCTTTGCTGATTTTTTTTTAGATTTAGCCTCACAAAGGCAATTCTGAATTGTTATTCCGCTTAAAACCAAAGTCTACATCCCATAGTTGGTCCTACAGCATATGCAGTGTATATAAGTGATTCCATTGTAATTTGATTTTACCCTCTAACCACTGAAATGCAAAGCTCTATTCCTTTTCTGATTGCTTTTCATAGCCAAGTCACTCCTTTCCAGGCAGTGAAGTTTGTAAAAAAAAAACAGTGAACTTTCTAATGAGCGTTGCAATGAGCCTTATGAACTTTAGCCGCCCCTGGTCACATGTACAGTCAAGATGTAATAGAAATGTTGTTGTGTGCCAGATGTAAAGCAACATCGCTATTGAGAGGGAGAGAGATGCAAGTGGGGCGGTCAAAGCCTGGAGGGTAGAGAAGTGGCTTGTGCCTGGAAGGCTGCTCATGCAAATCTCAAGACTGTCTGGGGGAAAAAATCCGGATGGAGAAAGTGACTGAAAAAAATGCTCTCAACAACTACCACTGGTGTAAAAGTTTGTAACTGTGTAAATGTGAAGCAGGGCGTTGCTGGAAAACATCACCCGGTACAAGCCGAGCCACTAAATAAATAAAAAGCTAAGTGTGTTTATCTGTACAGATGTAGCCGTCGTAGAGGTCCCACTTTTTACAAGCTTATCGCACCGCCGCTGCACTGTTGCTTCACCCGCGAGGCCGCACGTTATCCCGCATTAGTGATACAAGGCAGACGAGGAGTTTCTGATTTACATGCACACAGGAGGGAAGATGGACTAGATTATGTTGATGTCCCTGCGGGGAAATTTGTCTTGGACTCCAGGCGGAATTTGTTCCAGCTAAAGTCCAAGTTGTAAGCAGAGCGATGCCGCCGGAGGAATCCATGTATTGGATGTCGACTGGAAATAGAAACACACACCCGGGAATCTCCCAGTCAGATACTAGATAAGCTGTGTAAGACATTAGTATTGGTGTAAGCATAAGAATGTGCAACCTTCTGTTTCGGGCTCAGAGCCTATGTTCCAGACAGTCATAAATGTTGGATGAGTCTGCGGTCGGCCAAAGGAGAGGAGAGGAGAGGAGAGGAGAGGAGAGGAGAGGAGAGGAGAGGAAGAGAGGAGAAGAGGAGAGGTTAGGAGAGGAGAGGAGAAGTGAGGTGAGGAGAGGTTAGGAGAGGAGAGGAGAGGGGAAGAGGAGAGGAGAGGAGAGGAAGGGAAGAGGAGAGATGAGGAGAGGAGAGGAGAGGAAGAGAGGAGAGGAAAGGAAGAGGAAGAGGAGGCGAGGAAGAGAGGAGAGAAAAGGAAGAGGAAGAGGAGGAGAGGAAGAGAGGAGATGACAGAGAGGAAGGGGGGAGGAGAGGAGAGGAAAGGAAGAGGAAGAGGGGAGAGGAGAGGAGTGGAAGAAGAGGAAGAGAGGATAGGAGAGGAAGAAGAAGAGGAAGAGAGGAGGGGAGACGAGAGGAAGAGAGGAGAGGAAGTGGAAGAGAAAGAGAGGAGAAGAAGAGAGGAGAGGGAGAGGAAGAGAGGACAGGAGAAAAAGTTAGTGAATAGACAGAGGCGACAGCAGTAGAAGAGAGGAAACTGGGTTGAAATCTGCTCAGCCTCAGTTTCAAGGCCAGGAAGCACGCTTCATTAAACACAATCTGCCTTTGATTTCTCTATTAGTCTGTTTTGGTGTGTGTGGACGTGAGTTTGCCTTATGCTCTGACTCCTGCTCTGTGTGTGTGTGTGTGTGTGTGTTAGTTTGGGATTAAAAGACTCCTAACTGGTCTTGACCCCGCTTGGTGAAGACGTTCTCACACTGAAACATCTGAGATATGACAGAGAGGAGGAGAGTGTCTCTGCTCTAATCGAAGAGATTTTCATGTTGATCAGTTTCGGACTCCTGCAAGGAGCGGGATATGAGCTGACTACCATGCTCTCAGTCCATCTTCAGCAACCTTACTGTGTGTGTGTGTGTGTGTGTGTGTGTGTATTTGTGTGTGTGTGAGGACATCAAAGTAATGATCTGCCTTGCATGACTATGTATACTGTATGCTGTAGGTTTAATCAGGCACTCAGAGACTCAATAAGTTCTGCTTGTAAATTAAAACAAAGCTATTTACATTAATTTACATTTGCTAGCAGCTCGTGGATTTCACAATGAGCTCTCCGCTTTTACCACTGAAGGCATCAATTTATCACAATTTGTTCAGGTGCTTATCGGCTGGATGGTGATTGCATTTTCAAGTGTCCGTTTTTTCATCCTGGAAGTGTAACGTATTTGGAGAATCCCAGGATTATGTTTGGATAAAGAGATGTTTGTAAATCCGGCGATATGTTTTTTTTCCAACAAAGAATCCAACAAAGTGTCGACAGGAACGACCTCTTCTTGCCTCTCTGATTCTTCCCGTCTTCCACGCTTCCGACCGTGTTTATTTCCACGCTTCCTCGCTTCCGTCGTTCCTTCCCTCTTCACTTTTCATCCTCCTCCTTCCAACCCCAGCTGTTCATTTCAGTCTTTTTTCCTTTTGTCTCTCACCAGATCATCGATGTAAATAACTATTCTTCCTTAATCGAATTCATTCTTATACTTAATTTAACAAATATTTACCTTCATTTATTCTAAATCTGCTTGCCTCATCAATCATGCTTTAAAATTAATTGTTGGAAAATGATAACAGGAGAAAAACATGTCTAGAGGCTGCAAACCCACCAACCTTGGCAACAAACAACGTTTCTCTCAGGGCCGATGTGGGGCAGTGATGAATACGGCGGCTTCCCTGTCATTAATCAGACCGCAGCCTGTCTCTCTCTGGGATGGCCCCCTGTCCAAAACACCCCGGCCCCCCTGGAGGGGCCTCAGAGGGGGCTCAACTGACGCCACGGAGCCCCCTTTTTCCTCCTCCCTCTCCTCCACCTATTCCTCTCCCACCCGGCTTCACCTGACAGCCGTCACCACCCCCTGCAGTTCCTCTGGTGACAGGGCTCTCCCTCACTGCAGATGCTAAAAAACAACCTGAGGAGGGGGAGGAGGAGGAGGAGGAGCACGAAGAAGACGAGGAGGGGGGGAAAAGCAGCTGAAGAAAATATAGAAGAGCAAGAAGCAGGGGTAAGAGGGAGTGGAAGAGAAGCAGGGAAAAGGAGAGAGAAGAAGAAGAAGGGGAAGATGAGGTGTGGAAAAATAAAGGGAGAATGGATAGGAAAAGAGGAGCAGGGGCGTTTTTGGGGTTCTCTTGTCTTTATAATCCCCCCCCTCCAACTCAACCCCTCCACCTCCTCCACCTCCTCCCCCAGACAGAATACGCTGGCCTGTCTTTAACAAGGCGCCTGTCCTTGGGAGATTTCTCTCATCATCAATCAACTGCAGCCAGGGAGTCACACAGGCCAGGGAGAGGATGAGAGAGACCGAGAGAAAAAGAGAGAGAGAGATGGAAAGAAGGAGAAGCAAAGAGAAAGAGAGAAAGAGAGAAATTGATTTAATTAAGAGAGGGAGGAAACAGGGAATGCGGTGAAAGGAATACATTTCAGATTGGTTAAAATTCTCTCTGCTGCGTTTCCATTCCTTCATTCCTCATGCAGCCTTGTCATACACCGCTGACAACACAGTCACTGAATATGAAACAGCCCACTGCATGCGGGCTGTGGTGCATGAGCAACATGTTGCGGCAATGCGTTGCAGATAACGCGCAATCAAGACCAACGGTGTTGTTTTCGGGGTGCTTTTGCTCCTCAGATATGCCAGGTGTAGGAGTTTTCTCACTTATTTATTGCTGTGAAATGAGTTTTGATCTCTAATCTCTTTTTTTTTTTTCAGTTTTTTGTTATTGTTGTGTCTGCTCATGTGTGATGGAGGGTGGGGGGGGGAATCTAGAGTTTAAGTTAACTTTTATTGCCATATATACAGCCCGGCCGGTAGAATTCATTTTCAGCCCAGATGAAAAATCGCTCTGACATTTACAACACATAACAAACTTCAGTGCAACAGTGAACGTTCAGAGCGAGAGTGCTGTTTACACTCTCTCTACAGGATATCTGCCTGCAACTGCCGCTCAGACAGACCCGTGGCCATACACACACACACACACACACACACGGCCTAGTCATCTATTCATGTGTGTAAGTCCATTCCCAGTCACAGATTCAAGGCACTCTCCCTCTGTTGCTCTGCTCTGACAGACAGCTTGGAAATTGCCGCTGGAGACAGAAGACAGACTTTATGTGTGTGTGTTTGTGTGTGTCTGTGTGTGTGTGTGTGTGTGTGTGTGTGTGTGGGCGGTGGTGGTAGCAGCAGGTTTACATGTGTTGGAGACGTGCTGCTGGTATGTTTGTGTGGCGAGTGTCATGAGAATCAGAAACACTTTACTCGCCAAGAACAACAGATGTACAAGAATTTGTGCAGAAGCAGTTGACAACTTACAGCGTATACCGAGTTCCCACAGTACAGGGATGACAGGACCTCAAGCACGGTGCATTGTGGGACACACAGTAAACAGCAGGCCATATGTGTCACTCTTCATATATAATTCAAATTGTTTTGTGTGCATTCATTACATATCATGTGTTTTAAGTAGCGGATATAAACAGCATGCATGCAATATGCACCTATATGCGTTATTTGTGTGTATATGCCTGTGTGCATCTGTGTGTGTCTGCATTTGTGTGTGTGTGTGTTTGTGTGTGTGTGTGTGTATGTGTGTTCCAGACCTCCCACCCACCAGTATATGCTAATCAGCAGCCATAATGTTCCGTCAAGGGAAATACATAATAAATCAGTTTTGGTTTGACTTTGTAGTAAGAGAGTGAGAGCGTTCTGGGAGACTGGGCGGTAAAGAGATGAGTTGACGCACACACACACACACACACACACACACACACACATATACACACGCAGGGCCTGATCTGAACACAGAAAAATGATGAAAAGTATGGATACCATTATTTCCCCTCTCTCTCTCTCTCTCTCTCTCTCGCCGGCTCAGTCAACCTGCCTCGCTCCTGTGTCTTCATTGTTCTCTGTCTGTCTCTCTCTCTCTCTCTCTCTTTGTCTGTCTCTCTGTTCATTACTCTCTATTTCCTCGCCCAGTTCTGCCTTGTTTGCCTGTGCCTATCTGTGTGTAATTACACCAAGGCGTATACTGCCTCTCGTATTTTTTATTTTTTTTTGTCTGCGTGTGATTCTACCTTTTGCCAGCGAGCCCAGGCTGCCGTCCAAACACGTGACATGCAGCACATGGGAGGTATGGACGTGTTCCTGAAAGCCTTGTTTAGATCACATGATTTCAGGCTGCGTTTCTTAATAGAGATGGTAATTAGCTGTGAAGCCGAGCGTATGGGTTTGACTTTGGAAGAAAGATGCATTTCAGCTTTGGAGATCTGTCATTTCACATCAAGGAGGAGATGTATGCGCATACCGTATCTTTCAAACACACACACTGGCCTAAAAACACACCGATACATCGGCACAAACACACTCGCCACAGGCACAGAACCTGGTTAAATATGATGCCAGATCTCAGAAATGTTTTTTTGTTTTTTCCCCGTCTTTCAGGCTGGCCAAGGCACACAGAGCATATCACCACTCCAGGACTGCCTTCTGCGAGTTTATTTTCACATCAGAGCGATCTAATTGCTGAAGTAATTAGATTAGGGGAGGGCCGTGTGTTAAAAATAAAAGCCCCTCCTGTTCTCCTCGGCGCTTTCGAAGGCAACATCCGTCGAGTCCAACAAAGCGCGCCGCTGTCCTCTCCCCTCCTTCTTCTGCTCTCCCCTCCGCTCTCTTTTTCTCTCCTCTCCTCTTTGCTGTAAGGCATAATGGCGGTAAAGAGAAACTTCATTTCACAGAGAATGTTCTGGCAGGGCTCCCTTAGAGAAACAAGAGGTCAGAGTTCACAAAGTCCAGACTTTTTCTTGGGAAGTTTTGAAGCGGAGGATGTATAGTCCAGAGGAATGGGATGTTTGATCGTATCTAACAGCAAAAAGCCTCCGAGGGGGGAAACATTTTACTTTGTCCGCAATATATTCTTTTACTATTTCTTGTTATGAGAGTGCCAGCTTGGTGTGTGTGTGTATGCAAATGGTGTGTGTGTGTGTGTGTGTGTGTGTGTCTGTGTGTGCATCTGAATTGTGAGCCACACAACTGATGTGCAGCATGCCATAACATTTATCTTTTCTTACTGACTGATGTACCAAGAGTCTCACACTGATGTTTATAAATTAAGCAAGTTTAATTCCAATATGAGATATCCACCCTTTGAGAATTGTGAAACTCTAACAATAGCTGGTACAGAGATATTAGAGAAGACTATTAAAATTATAATGTATCTTGGGAACTTTGCAGACAAAATAACACTGTTTTTAAGGCTGGAATTGTCTGTGTTTTTGCAATATTGATACAAGGTTTTAGGAAACATTTTTTCCCACAGTGAAAAATACATTGAGGACTAAAATCTTTCAAATACTGTGCTGGTGAAAGTTGGACATGGAGGAGCTACTCATTTATGACACAAACATGAGTAATTGCTGGGCATTTTATACTGCTGCCTGAGAGTGTCTATGTGTTTTATGTAGGCACTGAATGTGTGGCCATGTGTTTTTCAGTGGATTCCAATGTGTGTGTATGTTGCTTGCGTGTGTGTGTGTGTGTGTGTGTGTGCACCGCTGCATATATCACGTAACATATATGCTGTGAGAGAGTCCAGCCTGTGTGTCTGCTCCATGTTTTTCCTGAGGTGCGAAGGCATGTGGATCGATCGCGCGAGTCTCGCAGTTGATGCCTTGTGATTGATGGTGTGAAGGTGATTTATTAGTCGTGTCTGAGGAACAGGCGGCAGGGGGAAAGCTCTTTTGTCCCTGTCTTTTGAAGGCCTCGCTGTTGTTTTTCATTTCGCTCGCTCTCTCTTGCTCTGTATAACTCTCTCTCTTTTCCCTCTTTCATTGCTGCCCTGCAGTAGCCCTTCAGATCCGGCTGGGAAGTCGCCCTGTAGCTAGCGAAGCGACATCTTAGACGTCTTGCCCTCACATAACTGTGATAGTGTCGTTCTATTGAAACTGACTATAAAGACCCATAGGCAGGCATCCGGCAGCATTCTCTGTATTTGTCTTCTCTCTTTCTTTGCCTCTCTGTCTGTCTCGCCCGCTCTGTCTGACTGGAAACCTAATAGCTTGCTAATCACAGGCTTCAGTAGGTGGCCCTGGAACGTGCAATTTCCTATGAATCGGGTTTGATGGGGAAAAAGCAGAGAGAGAGAAAGAGCAGCGAAGACAGGGAAGAGAGGCAGGTTGCCTCTTGTCAGATTGACAGCCAGCGGAAGTGCTGAGGGCCTGGTTATAAATTGATTGTGATTGCTCATGAGTGGCATTGTGAGAGCGAGGCATGTGATGGTTTCCACCTGGCTTTCCACCTCAGCTACATTCAAATTTGTTTTCCTTAAAAATGACAGTAAGCTTAAACTTGTTTCCTGAAACTATGGTCGCTGAATTTATTTTCCTGAAACTGCAGCCAAGTCTAAACTTCTTTTTCTGAAACCACAGTAAGTTTAATCTATTTTTCTTGCCTGATCAGAGCTTCAATTGCAGAAAGATTGTGATTTCTACCAGATTTTTCCAGTTTTCTGCTGATGACCCCCAAATCCCTCTGAATGTAAGTCTTTAGAGGTTTGTGAACTGACTATATTAATGCAAAGTATATTGAGGTTAAGATGGATTTTAAATCTTCGCCATTTGAAATCACCACTATGGAATTATTCTTATTCTTCTTTATTTCAGATATACAATGGGCTCAGACACTTATTGTCATAGAAAACTACAATAACTCACTTTAGCCTTATTTGATTGGAGTGCTGGTTGTTGTTAATGTCATAATAGACCTTAACGAGGCCCGCCGGCTTCTTAATGTATTTTACGACGGTCATTAGAGACTATTCAAGATTTTTCATCATAGCTGTCACACTGAAGTACTCCTCACATATTTGGGACTGAAGTTAGGACTGCGAGAGTTTGGAACCTCAAGATTCCCATGTGTTTGTGTATGTGTGTGCTATTTCTCAGATGTTGCAACGTAGAGCTGAACGTGGATATAATAACACAAACTTGTCAAAATCAATCAAATGGTTGCAACCGGATTATTGCTTGTGCCTTTTCACGACTGTTAAAGGATAAGGCTGGTGTTTTTTAATGCACTGCTTACCGTCAACAAATCCTATGAAAATAACAAAATCAGCAATGATTTTGAAGCATGAAGAATTTGTTCCCATTTGAATTTGATTTGATAATAACTACAACAGACTGACTTTTCATGGTAACGGTTAGCGATTTTTAAAATTGAAACCATGTCTTTGTGGGCTGTGTTTCAAGGTTTTTAGCTTACAATTGGAGCCAATGACTTCCGGGCTAAAAACGGTACGTGGGAAGTCAGAAAGTAACGGGAGTAGAGCAAACGCATTGTTGATTTTGTTATTTTCATAGAATTTGTTGACGGTAAGCAATGCATTAAAAAAACATCAGTCTTATCCTTTAAGATAAAACTGGAATTATTCCAAACACTTCTTCACAGGATGGAGCAATGGTGCAGCAATAGTAATTCACTATTGCATACATTAAGGATATACATTAAGTCTTCTATGGTGGTTACATTTGTATATCAGTGACAGAATGGCAGTGTTTGGGATTCAGTACTATGCAGTTGGAGATCATCATAAGATTAACAACTATCAATATAAACGACAGCAAATTGTATTTTACAATTATATTTTATAGACTTGATTTTCATGCAAGATATTGGTCTCATGCTATCAGACTTATACTGACTCTAAAAGGTGGGGAAACTTTTTGCCATGAATAAAAAGGAAGGTAAACTGAGATGAAGCAGGTTTACTCTCCACTGTTCCCTGTTGGATGGGATTCTCCTATTTTTTTTGGGATCTTTGTGGTTTTTGTGGCAGCAGTGGAGTGTGTCATTGTGGGAGCCTCAGTGGGGAGGTGGCTTGACAGTTATGAGGGTGTGTGTTTGTGCTCACAGGGGGCTGTGAATGTGTGTGTGTGCATGAAATAGGACGCCAGACAGAGAGCTGCAGTGATATCAGCAGGGAGCCTTGACTTTTTTCCACAGGAACTAAAGGGAACAGTGTTCTGTTCTCACACACACACACACTCACACACACACACACACACACACACACACACACACACTACCTCTCTGACACTTATGGGGTAAAAGTTTATTACTACAGAAGGAGACTTGCCTCTGAAATGCTAAGTCAGATCTCTCTCTCTTTCTCTATCTTTCTCTCTCTCTTTCTCTCTCCCCCTCTCTCTCTCTCTCCCTCTCTCTCTCTCTCTCTCTCTCTCTCTCTCTCTCTCTCTCTCTCCCTCTCTCTCTCCACACACAGCAGGGGGGTTGGACACTATGGAGCGATGGAGTCAGACTCCTCTTCTCTCTGCTGTGTACAACTCTTTCTTTGTTTCTGTTTTCCACTTTCTCTCTTGTTCACTCCTCGCACACGTATGCTCTTCTCCTGTTGTTTTTTCTTTGCTTCCCTTTCACTTTCTCCCATTCAGTCTCCCTCTCTTCCTTCCTTCCTCCCTCCCACCCCTCCTCCTCTCCTCTGGTTCATCTCTGTTTGTTTGTGTTTACGAGAGTTTATGGTGCATGATTAAACGGAATAGCTAATGCGCTGGTAGACGCGACTCCACCCGACGCCACAGACGCCGCAGACACCAGCCAGATTTTTTTTAAATTTTTTTGTAGGAGAGAGGCTGTCTTCACCTTCTCCGTTGTCCCGTCTCATTCTCTTCTCTTTTTCATTATTTTATCTCATTCTCAGTCTTCTCTCTGCCTCTCCACATGCAGCTCTCAGTTGCATACCTTTAACACTCCGGCTCCGTTCCCTCCGCACCTCCTCTTCATGCTCTTTCACGCCATTCATCTTCCTCATCCGTCTCCATTCCCTTTTCTTTGTTTCATTATCGGTTGTCAGTCATGAGGAAGATTCCTGTTCTGTGATAATCCAGAAAGTGCTGGCAAGAAACTTAGAAATGTTCCTCTCCTTAAATACTTCATTTGCAATCTGGCATTTTGTTTGTTAGTGTGTTTGTGTTGGAGTGGGTCGGGGGTGTCTATTTGTTCTGTTTTTGGTATTTTTACATCTTTTTTATTGCATTTCTGTATGATTATACAGTATATTGGAAAAAGCTCAAAATATGAAGGACTGAAGGACTGCAGTGTAGCTTTTTGTGTTACCTCTGGCATAAGAAATCAATATAAGCCCGTGTTTCCCTGATAAATAATTCTCAGTGGAAGGGAAAGGGATTCTGACACGACCCTCACACTCTCCACTACAAATTTCAATTTTTGGCAGAACTGCAGCCCACCCTGCTCAGTTGGTGGCAAGAGAAACCAGTGTAAATCCAATACAGCATGTGCAGATGTCATTTCTTAAGTTTGTACGATTTCCTCTGACCTTTTTGACCCTTTCTGTCAGGGTGCAGTTTGGTGAGCGACCTATAGAGGGTGCCCTTCGACTGCACAGTGTCAGACAAACGTGACCTGACATAATGGTGCATAATGTGACCATGATGCACCATAGTCTCTCTCGCTCTACCTCTCTTGCTCTTTCCGCTCTGTGTCTCTCCCTCTCTCTCTCTCTTACACACACTCACACACACACACACACACACACACACACACACACACACTCCAGCCTGTCTTGCCCCTGACCATAGCCAGCCTCCTGTTCCTCTCAGGAAAGGAGTGATGAGCGGAGGGAGAAGAAGTGATGAGAGTCGGGAGAGAGAGTGATGAGCAGGGGGAGAGATTGGCTCGCTGGCAGATGATTCGAAGATCATTCTACCCCCAAAATAGCTCTCCAGTTACCAAGGTTGTCTGAAAGTATTAATAAGTAATGAAGGACCAGCGCCCCGGCTATGTGGCTGTGTATGTGATGTGTGTGTGTGTGTGAGTGTCACCGTCTGTGTGTTTTGAGAAATATAAACGTATGCAATAGAGCTGCAACGATTAATCGATTAATCGATTAGTTGTCAACTATTAAATTAATCGCCAACTATTTTGATAATCGATTAATCGGTTTGAGTAATTTTTTAAGAAAAATAAGTCAAAATTCTCTGATTCCAGCTTCTTAAATGTGAATATTTTCTGGTTTCTTTACTCCTCTATGACAGTAAACTGAATATCTTTGGGTTGTGGACAAAACAAGACATTTGAGGACGTCATCTTGGGCTTTGGGAAACACTGATCGACATTTTTCACCATTTTCTGACATTTTATAGACCAAACAGCTTATCGATTAATCGAGAAAATAATTGACAGATTAATTGACAATGAAAATAATTGTTAGTTGCAGCCCTAGTATGCAGTGCATTGAACGCATTCTCATGAATGCATAGGTGTGCATAGGTGTGTGTGCGTGTGTGTGTGTGCACTCTGTTTTGTGTCTGTGACAGGATGTGTTCGATTTCACATATCACATGTGTGAATCTGTCTCTAATTCGATTCTGTACCTGGCACTGTGTGTGTGTGTGTGTATGTGTGTGGTGCAGAAAGAGAGAGAGAGAGGGAAAGAGCGGGAGAAAAAGATAGAGAGAGAGAGGGACGTGTCTGTGTAAATGTCATACATGAACATCTTTATATGAGCACACATTTTGGAAGAGTGGTTCTCTCAGATGTAGACCGGGTCTCTGGACCCATGTCAAAGTCTGTAAATATTAAGTATTTTGAATAATTCAGCTGTGCTTATGAAAATGGTTTTAATATTCTCTCATATGGTTTCGGTGGAAAGGAAGAGTTAATATTTTAGGTAGCCGGGGGGTTATCCAGTGTGTATTTTTAAGTGAAGGCCTAGCAGTCCAGTCTGCATGTAAGGGGACGAGTGAGGAACATCGCATCAAGGTAGTTCTACATGAGGATTAGAGGCAGAGAGTGGGACATTTCGACCCATTTAACTGATTAGTACATCTTTAATAATGATGAATCCTGTCCTTTGATTCTGGGAGCGCAGTTTCTGTGTTCCTGCTGGCTTTAGATGGGGACGAGTCGGACAGAATCAACCTAACTATAGAGGTAAACGCCTCAGTCTTGTTATAGCTTCCATATGTAGCCTGGAGGCGACGTGATAATATTACACACCATGGGATTCTTTATCAAGAAGAAAGAGGAACAAAAACTTGTCTTTTGTGCAACAAATCCCCTGCTGAGTGAGACTGGAGTTTTACCCTTTACTTTCACCTGATGTCAGAACTCCTACAGACTACTATCTACGTCCTTTGTGCGGCGGCCATTTTGCATTTATCCCTAGTAAACACTCAGTTTAATTCGACTGGGGACCTAACGCGGGCACAAATTAAATCAACTTCACTGTGTACAATCATTTATTTTAGAAGGACAGAGAGAGCAGCCAGTTAGAATAATGCGAATAGATCGTAAATCTGCCGCCCGGCCCGACTGCAGAGCAGATAGCTGGTGCAAAACCAAAATGATGTAATCTCCAAACTGTCATGTTCCTTTGTCCTCTGGTGCGTAAAGAGACTTCATCTAAATCTAAGGGCCTGGCAGCAGGGTGTATTTTGCAGACCTTTTTAGTTCTGATTGCTCAATAGGCCAGAGCACCTGGACGATACTAATAGATACAAGGCTGTAATTTGTCCTCAGAGTAAATCAGCCCTGAACGGGGAGCGGGAGACGGAGGGAGAGAGAGAGAGAGAGAGACAGAAAAGAGATAGAACTGGTAAGCAGGAAAGAGAAAAGAAGAGAGAATCCCGGTTGTTTTACTGTACGGGAAGGGGCGGCTGCAAAGAGAGAAGCCGAGGTGAGTATAAATCAAGTCATCATGCACGGCCAGTAATAAGCCATTTTTCTTTTAACAAATGACCTCTGCGCGCTACATAAATATCATCTTACCCACACAAGTGTCATTTCCACTTTATCTCCTGCCAGCAAGAGAGACACCGGGAGTTAGAGGAGAGAGAGAAAGGGAAGAGAGGAGATAGCGCTCTGCTGTGAAAAGAATGGGTTTATTATGTGTGTGAGTGTGTGTGTGTGTATCTTCGTGCAGGTAAATTTGTACGTTATACAACATTTGGAATGAGGATAAACATGCTCAGACTGCTCAGTATCTAAAGGAGTGTGTGTGTATGTGTGCCAGGAAATGCACTGATCTCATTCTTGGCAGACACCTGTCAGACACACGTGAGTTTGGTGTGTGAGCGTGTTTTGTGTGTGTGTGTGTGTGTGTGTGTGTGTGTTTGTGTGTGCAGGCACGTGTCTAGGTGAGGATTTGCCTGTCAGGAAATGAAGAGATTTCATTCATGGCTGACACATGTCAGGCAAGTGTGGTAGGTGTGTACGTGTGTGTGTGTGTGTGTGTGTGTGTGTGTTTCATACACACAAAAACCTCCACATGAGCAGTCTGAGCATGTTCCTCATCTTCCACATCCTCTGGGGAGCATCTGAGCAGCATCACTCCTGCAGCTTCTCATGGCATCTCACCATAGGGCCTCGGGGAGGAAATGCTTCATTGTTCACCATGATAGTATCAAAACACACAACGATGATTCCCTGTCATGCTTCCTATTGTCTCGCTAATGTTCTCTTAACGTCCTTACAGCTCTGTGAGTGTTGACGTCCCCAGGCAGGGCTGCACGGCACTGGATTGCATGGATCACATGTAAAGGATTACATGTAATGCAATTACAGTAACCTGATTACAAATATTGTGGTGTAAATACTGAAAAAAAACCCCATAGTACTCAGATGAATTACAGGTTTGAAAAAATAATTCCTGTATGTCCTCCTAATGTCCTTACAATGCTGTGTGAATTCAGGTCAAATTACAGAGTAAATCAATACTAAACCACATAGGGCAGAAAATTGCTGCTGCACTGCTCTCTATGGGTTGAAATTGTAAAGCATGTTGCGCTTCTGGCCACACCCCAATCAGTGATGTCAAAGCAGGTGTTTGCCATCAGCTGTCAAAGGCAAAACACCTGCTTTGACATCACTGATGAGCAGTGCAGCAGCAATTTTCTGCCGTATGTGATTTAGTGTTGATTTGCTCTTTAAAGCGGAGAGCTCACTCACTGTTGTTTCAGAGAAGGTTTTGTGTTTCCTTCTTAAGTTTTGATTCAACGCTTCTTGTGCATGGAGATTTTTCTGCCAGTGTACATACCAACACCACGATTTCATTTGGCTCAAATAAGACAAATCTGCGGCGGCGATGGGACATTCTTCTCTGTTGCAGCCCCACATTGTCGTTTAGGCTGATAAAGACGGGTGCATCTTTACATAAAAATCTTGCCTAGAGCAGCTAGAAGCATGTTGGCTATAAAGAAGAAAACCACACTAGTGCAGCAGGGTTGAGTAGTAACAGGTTGCATTTAACAGGATTCTACTAATTTGATTTGAATGCAGCAGTAATTGATCTGTAACAATTTTTTTTCAGTTTCCAGTGTTTGATTTTCATGTTGGAAAGTGAAGTTTTGTTGCCTGGGTGACATATAGAGATGTTGTGGTCATACTGTATGTTAGAAACAGACTGTGTTAGGGCTACACCTGTTGTTTCAATGAGATTTGTATCATATGATCACATCAGGACACGCTAACTAGCAGGTCTTGATGCTCCCAATTTGGATTTTGCTCGCTTTGTAATCTGAGTTTGCACTGTGATCAGACCTTTACACTATACTTTCTGGATGCGATACAATCACAGCATACACATCAGTCATGGAAAGGCAGAGTGAGAAATTCAATGAGGCTGCAGATTGAAAATATATACAATCACAGGAGACTTGTAACGGACATTTTCAGGCCAAAACTAGATGCCCAGAGATGTGGTCTCATAATGTCAGATCTCAGATCAGTGGATCTCAAAAACAGCAATGACATGACAAGTGTGACTAAAACAGAGAGAGAGCAATGGGAGAGGGAGCAAAGAGGAAACAAAAGTTTGAAAAATCAAGAGGGGGACAGAGAGAAAGGGAAGGAAAAGAAAAGGAGAAAAAATCAAAGCATGTCAGAGAGAGAGGGAGACCGAGACGGTCGAACATGATAAGGACGACTGCTAACTTTAAGTCATCATGTCTAACTCTTGTCTTTTGAGAGCGACGGTAAGTCAGGCTAAACTTTAAGTGACTCCATATTCTTTCAGTCAGTCCGTGTCCCACATCGATACATAAGTAGGCTGAGGCACAAAGCAGAACAAGGG
Source organism: Centroberyx affinis (assembly GCF_046629955.1). NCBI lineage: Eukaryota > Metazoa > Chordata > Actinopteri > Beryciformes > Berycidae > Centroberyx > Centroberyx affinis. The sequence goes on from NW_027279795.1 coordinate 413,915, forward strand.
GAGAGAGAGTCAAAGCCTGAGCCTGAGAGCCATTCAAATCAACTGCACTCTGTTTCACCCTCTGCGCTGCTTGTCCTTGCCTCTCTCTTTATTTCCCGTTTCATTTTTCTTCTTCATATATAAATATCTCTTTCCTCTCTCTTTGCCTCTTCAGTTGCCTCTCTCTTTTACCCCCCTCCTTACGGTCTCAATTTCCCTCTTTCAATTTCTCTCTCCACCTCACCATTCCCCCTTTCATATCTTTTTCCCGCTCTCCCCGTTTCCCCTCTCTCTCCATGTGAGATTGGGTATTTTCCTCCCTGAGTGCTCTCCATAAGTGGTGCTGAGGGTGTGTGTGTGTGTGTGTGTCTGTGTGGAGTGCATCATGTGTGTCCAGAGGCCATCTCACAGTTGGCTCTATTCAAAACAATATTCAGCAGCAGGGTAATTTCATCAGTCCCTCTTTGGTCCAGGCTCACCCTCTTTCTCATACACTCTCTGCCTCACACACACACTCTCTAATACATGCATGCATACACACACACTGTTGACGGTTGAAAATCAGAACCTACTTGTCGCCATGCTGCTGATTTGTTATTGAGTGAACAAGTGTCTGTGAAGAGGACGCTGCCGTACTGTTTACAGATCACTGTAAAACTGTGTTTTTGTGAGTGTCTGTTGGTCTAGCAGGAGAATTAGAAGAACTTTATTGGGATTGAGATTCAGAAGAGGTCAGTCAAGGAGTGGACTGAAGTGAGGGAGAGGGTGATATCATTGGGAGAAGGTGGAAAGAGGGGGAAAAAGTGATGCTTTCTGGTGCGGTGGGCCTTTTATATGAGATGCAACTTTATTGGCTTGGGCTTTTTCATTTATTCAGTCAATATTTAGGTCTTAAAATAGCCTTTGGTGGCAGCAGTGGCAGTGGCAGATATGAAGCCCCACCACCTAAAACTAGGAGCTAAAGCTTGCCTTGGGGTTGGACAAATGTTATCACTCTCAAACTGAATGAGCGAGCTCTAGATAGAAGGAATGGCAGTTTGTAATAGCTAAATCTGAGTTTCAGATTACTTTGAACCTGTAAAAGGTTTACGTTTGTATTGTTTGTGCGTACCGAGAGGTGGGGGGCCCAATAGGACATTTGTGTCCAGGGGCCCTGTGGTTGGTTAATCCGGCCCTGTACATCAGCCAGAAGTACACTCTACATTCTTTGCCTGTCTTAAAAAGAGAAAATCCACTCTTAAACATAACTCACAGGTTATTACTGTGATCTTAGATAATTCAGTCAAGATCTGTGAACAATGAACAAGTCTTTGTCATAACTAGATACAAAACAGACAAGTTTCATCAAGAGTCATCAGGAGACAAAATTTATCTTTGAAAAATGATCTTCATGCTGTGGCAGTATTGTAACTTTGTTTGCTGGTAGTCCACTGGCATTTCTGAATTTTGCTAAATCAGCCTTAACGAGCTGTAAGTGTTGATGAAGTCAGCAGAAAAAGTCTTCCCTTAATTATAATTTTGTTGATGCGTTTGCTGTGTTCCTTTAATTTTAAAGCACCTTGTAACAATGTTAAGAAAAGTGTAACACAAATAGAAATACAAGAATACAATACGTTTGTATATAATATTTTTATATGAAAGGATTCTTTCTTAGGAGGGATTCTTTACTGTTGCTTCTTTATAGGTTTTGATTTTAGAAATCGTCATCAGGCTGGCCTTTCAACAAAGCGTGTTATAACCAGTGTGCTTCTCTGACTGCCACCAAATGTCTCTCCCCAAAACATTCTGGTTCAAATCAGTGCAAGCAATCTGGCCAGCTGATGTTCTGTATTGACCTTTAAACAAGAGATTCATCACAGATCACATTTCTCAGCCCAGAATAACCCAAGGGAGCCCTCTGCAATACAGGAGCTCTCTGTCAGACTGTGGCTGGTTCTGCCCACATGAGGCTCTCCCATCATGCTTCAAACCATTATTGCAGCATGCCTTGCCATAATCAAATGAAATATGACTTCATCGCTGTAAATATTACTCCGCCATTTCTACTAATTCACAGAAACGATTGCCATGTGACAGTAGAAGACGGACACTTTGGTTTTCATGTTGCCTAGATATGTATGCACTGTAAAAAATAGTAAGGCACTTCAAATGAAAAACTTTGCTGGCTTGAAATTGCAAGCTGATTGAAGTAGTAGTGAATAGTTAAGTCAAAGTTTACAACTTATTCTAACTAGTGCAGTGCCCGTTCAAAACATGCTTGTTCGGAACGGGCAGATTGCTTGGCCTCTGATATTGCTGCTTGCAGCTTTCTCGAGAACCGCTCATCCAAACAACTTCACACTTGACACTGCGCTTCCAGCCGCTTGCTTTGAGCCCCGCTGCTGCACAGAGCACTGTTCCCTTGTTTATTCAAAGTTTATTAATACAGAACGTGTCGTGTGTCCAATCCGACACTGCACGTCCTTGGGTCCCCAGCAATACACCCGCCAAGTGCGAAGCAGATCGGACGAACGGTTCTCGAGATATGCGAAGGACACACATACAGACAGAGATTCCTTGCTTTATAGTATGATGTAGTAAAGCTCATTGAGTGAATCTAAAACAATAAGTTCAAATAACAAAAGTCTTGTCATGTTGCCAAGCATTGAATACACTAAAAACCGCATTACATTGCATTACATTGCATTACATTTATTTTTAATTACTATTACTTATTTTTAAGCCCCTTTTACACCTGGTATTAAAATGCAATCTGTATCAATTAGAGGATTCACTAATTGGTACAACATTTACACCTGGTATTTATATGTGTTCTTGTTGTCTGCATTCTGCATTGTGATCAGATCTTATTTTTTGCACGTGTGCTATGCAAAGCCGGTGCGTAGGTGGGGAGATGGCACTATCAACAAAAATAAACATGGCGGGTTTAGGCTCATTAGACGTGATACTGTACAGCCTGCATTTACTTTTCATTTGAGGCGTAAAGGATCGTCTTTTCCCGTCTCTTTCGTAGGAGGCAACAGAAACGACCACAGGTTGTTTTTGCTGCAGCAGTGTTTGCAGCTGCTGTACAGTGACTCCTACACTATACGGGCGAGGGGAAGGAGCGGCGGCGGGTGGGAACGGATGGTGCCGGAGTCCTTCGGCGAAGCTGAGTGGATGGCAAACTTCAGAGTGAGTCACGACATTACTGCCCCGTGGCTGCTAGTTTCTCACAAATCTACGGATTGCATTTACACCTGGCTGACTCCGGCTGAGATCCAATCGCAGTGCGAGCCAGATCACCTCCGCAGGTGGTCTGGCAGATCCAATCACATTCCAATCTCAATGTGTGCTGTGTGCTTTTACACCTTGCCTTACCATGCATTTTTCCCTATCCAGATGAGATATTCAGACACAGATAGCATTTTAATACCAGCTGTAAAAGGAGTCTTAGTGTAAGTTGTTTGAAAGGATAGGGATTGACCTTGATACCAATTTTCATATTTTTTTCTCAGAAATAGAGCTAGAATTCACTTTAACTTTTTTTTTTTATAAAAGAAGAAGGAACTGTTTCTGGAGAGTTACCTCTTTTATATGATCAGTTCAGTGAATGCTTGGTAAGATGATCGTTCAACTCAACTCAAGACAAGTCAAGTCAAGTCATGATAAGTCACTCATGATTACAAGTTATGAAGCTGGCAACTAGCAACTGTATGTTGAATTTGACAAACACATACTGTATATATCCATTGAGTTCATTGTTAAAGATGAACTGGTTTCACAAAATTTCACCATGAGTTTTTACAGCATGGGTTTTTTGGACAAATGGAGTCCAAATGGAGTTTTGCAAATGGAGTCAGTCTACACTTGTCTGCCTTCAGTTCAGTTTTACCACGGTCGACAATGAAATCATCTCGATGCTTTGTTTCTGCAAGCTTGACACATCTGAATAATAGAGGCACAGATTGTCACGCGGACCCATGATGGATCTAAGAGCTGCAGACGATTCACTGTGTGCGGCGTTGGTGTCCCACACAGGCGATACATTACGGCAGTGTCAGCAACGCATGTCCTGCCCGTGTTTTTCCTGACAGTACATATGTTTACTGTCACACAGACTCTAGGTCAGCGTACAACATGTACATGTCATACACACATGAGATATAACCGGTTATCAGTGTTTCCATGCTCAGCTTGGGCTTGTACATACGCTTGCTGTCATGTGCGTTTATTGTAGACTGCATAAATTGTAGCCTACATGCTGGTAATATGCAGTTTCTATGTCTGTGTCTGTTACATATGATGTGCTGTAATCTGATAAATTCAGTCAGTCAGGTCAAAGGTGTGTGTGTGTGTGACTTTTACAAGTGAGCAGAAGAATGTGGGGAAGAAACAATTCAGGAAGCAAACCCAGGCTTGTCTCAGTCTTGATAAAATAAGGAGGAAGAGGAGGAGGAGGAAGAAGATGGAAAATGGAGGTAAATGGAGAAGGAGCAGGTGAAGGAATGGGTGGAAAATTCAGAACATGAGAAAGAGGAGGAGGAGGAAGAAGATGGAAAATGGAGGTAAATGGAGGAAGAGCAGGTGAAGGAATGGGTGGAAAATTCAGAACATGGGAAAGAGGAGGAGGAGGAAGAAGATGGAAAATGGAGGTAAATGGAGGAAGAGCAGGTGAAGGAATGGGCGGAAAATTCAGAACATGAGAAAGAGGAGGAAGAGAAAGAAGAAGATGGAAAATGGAGGTAAATGGAGGAAGAGCAGGTGAAGGAATGGGTGGAAAATTCAGAACATGAGAAAGAGGAGGAGGAGGAAGTAGAGGAACAGGGAAAATGGACGTAAATGGAGGTGGCGCACTGGGAGAATCTAGAACATGAAGAGGAGGAGAAGGGAAAATTGAGGTATATGGAAGAAGAGCAGGTGAAAGAACAGGGAGAGAATCCAGAACATGAGGAGGAGGAGGAAAGAGGAAGAGGGAAAATTGAGGCAAATAGAAGAAAAGCAGGTGAAGGAGCAAGGGGTAAATCCAGAACATATAGAGGGAGGAGGAAGAGGAAAATGGAGGTACAGTACATGGAAGAAACACAGGTGAAGGAGCAAGGGGGGGGGGGGATCAAAATGAAAGAAGATGAAAGAGCAGGGGGGAAATCCAGGGCATGACGAAGAGGAGGAGGAGGAGGAGGAGGAGGAGGAGGAGGAGGGAAATAGAAAGGGGGATGTAGAGACAGATACTCATGACCTCCCCGGCCCAGAAGGAGGTCGCCACTATCATCATGTCTGTGGTTTTGTGGTGGAGGAGAGGAGGGTTACATATATGAAGGTAGAAGCCCCCTCCTTAATGGATTAATATAGACCCATACCACCCCACTCTCTCTCTCTCGCTCTCTCTCCTATCATCTCTCTCTCTCTCTCTGCATCACCGTCTCTCCGTCTCTCCTCTCTCCATCTCTCCCTCCCCTCCATCTCATCTCTCCATCTCCCAGACAGTCGTTCATCTTCCTCCGTGTGCCGCCGCTCCCATTTGTTCTCCCCTGACATGGCCTTTTACCTCAGATCCAATTCCCACCATTTTAATCGAGACAAAATCGCATTACGGTGGGCTCCTGTTCCTGCCTGTGTGTGTGTGTGTGTGTGTGTGTGTCCCACTCTCCATTTTTGTCTTTGATAGGGTGTGTCTAGCTGCACATGAATATGCCTCATGTGTGCCTCTATCTAATTGGCTTCTATACCTGCTATACCTGTGTGTGTGTGTGTGTGTGTGTGAGAGAGAAAGAGAGAGAGAGAGAGATTAATTTTTCTTCCACTCCCCATTTTGTGTCTCTGATAGTGTGTATTTGGCTGTGTGACATTCTGGTGTGTGAATGTTATCTGATTGCCGTCTGTACCTGTGTGTGTGTGTGTGTGTGTGTGTGTGTGTGTGTGTGTCTGTTTGTGTGTGCACGCCATATGACAAATAGAGTGTGTTTGCATGCATGTATGAGTTTCTGTGTGTTTGTCTCCTCTGGTCTCACAACCCCTACTGTTTTTTTGGCAGACAGAGAGCGACAGAGGGAGGAAGAGAGAGAGGAAGGGGGGGTGGGGTGTGTGTGTGTGTGTGTGTGTGTGTGTGGGGGGGGGGGTGTAGAGGGGGAGAGAGAGAGAGAGAGAGAGAGAGAGAGAGAGATGAGTCTGTGGAGCAATCACTCTCTTGTCTGTGAGAGAGGAGACATCAATAACACTGAGTTTATCAGAGGAAGAGGTCTCTCTCTCTCTCTCTCTCTCTCTCCTCTCTCTCTCCTTGACCCTCTCCTTTCTGTCTCTCCTCGTCTTTCTTTCTTACACATAACTGTCATGTCAGTATGCCTTCTATTTCTGTTAAGTTTATTTTATATTGTTACTGTTACTATTGAAAGATGCTATATAAATAAAGATGTACTTAGAGAGAGAGAGAGAGAGAGAGAGAGAGAGAGAGAGAGAGAGAGAGAGAGAGAGAGAGAGGGGGGAGAACTCAGCCATAAGTAATAAGCCATAATCTGTGACATTTTGATACAAATAAATCTCCGTTTTGCTACTCTCTTTCACGGACTGATATAAAACAATAGTGATTCAATCTATATCCAGTTCACGAAAGCTTTTACATTTGCTGTTCAAAACACCTGCTGTCTGGTAGCTCTTTCACAATAAAAGTCCTCTGGCACACAGGCCATTTTCGGCCACATTTTCGGCAGCACAATAGCCATTTGTTTGGAATTAATAGAAGAAGAACTAGTTAGCATGAGCAGTGATAGTCACCATGGAAAAGAAAAGAGCGACACCTACAGAAACTCAAACTTCATCAGCAGAAAATCCAAGGGAAAAGACGTCACAGTACCGGACACACTGTTTGATTGACAGGTGATCTCTGGGAAGCGCAGTACAGAAACACCACAGCAATGAGCACTTTGCACCAAAGATGTTGCTTAAATAAAAAAAAACTCGAAGATCTAGAGCAGTCATCCTCAAAGTCCGGACTCCGGTCCGGACTTTGGTTTGATTCACCTCTGGTGGCTGGGTGTGTGAACCGGGTTTGGGGGATGGGGATAATGGGGAAATGGTGATTTGCAGCTTTAATTTAATTTAATTTTACATGTAATTTTATCTTTTATTTAATTTTATTTTATATATTTTATATAATTACATTTTATATTATATATATTTTATATTTAATTTTATATTATTAATTTAATAATTTAATTATAATTCGTTAAAAGCTTGACTGACCTTAATAAACGGACCTTTGTCTAATTGAAAATTTTCTTTGTGGACCTTTAAGATTTGTATTTGAGTACCCCTGATCTAGAGGATTACCACTGTAAGACCTGGAGGATGCAGTCTCTCTGAGTAATGCTTCCTTTTTATTCTCTGTAGGCGTGTTAATGTATGAATATTCAAAGAGAGGAGTGAGGAGCATTTTGTTGCTTTTTGAAGGTGCTGAGGATGCAGTCTATCACAGACAGGACACTCTTCTCCTGCTCAAACACAAAGCGCAGCTGTCAGCGTCATTAGTGACAGACAGAGCAGGGGCTCAAAGGGCACAAGGAGTGTTACATTGTTCTCGTTGCTATGCAACAACTGTTTGACAACAACTTGCAAGCTATCTAATTAGCGTTAGTTATTGTAGCTAAGTAACAAAGGGGATAATGTTGTTGAAAACAACACAAGAGGAAGTTGCATCTCAATGGAAAGAACAGGAGAAAGAGAATGAGTGTCCTGTTATTGTGCTTATAGTTGTGTTGTTCAAGTTCAAGTTTGTTTATTTATGTAGCCCTTTATCACAAGCATGTCTCAGAGGTTGTGAAGTCGATCTGCAACGCGGCCTCTCTCCCTCCTCTGCAGGGTGTGAAGCACAGATGCATCTCTCTATTGAAAGAGGGATAGATAAAGAGAGACAGGGGGAATGTTGTGTTTAGTTGTGTAATGATGATTCTGAATGAAGATGCCGTCTTATCTGTGACACTCACTCGTTACGTATGTAAAGCATATCTGCACCTTTCTACTGAACAAGCCATAGGAGGAGGGACAGATAAATCGGGACGGAGACAATGACCGTCCTGCTTTTGTGATTAGTCTCATCCTGAGTGCTCAGTCTATCTCCAACACCCCCTCCTCCCCTCTCCCCCCTCCTCTATGCCGGTCTAAACAACAGATAATATCTGTATACGGAAAGAGACAGAGGGAGAGAGGGATGGATGAAGACAGACAGAGAGAATGAGTGTCCTCCTGTTGTGTTTACTCAGTAGATGTGGTCTATCTGTAGCACTCTCTCCCTTCTCCATGCGGCTTTAAAACATCGATAACATCTGTATATTAAAAGAAAGGGAGAAAGAGGGACGGATGGAGACAGAGAGAATGAGTGTCCTCCCCTTGTGCGAGTAGCAGTCCTCAAGCTGAGGTAGTCCGTCCATGCAGGCAGGATAGGTTTGTAATTGGATAAGAGCTTTAAGCCCCAAGCCCAGATAAGAGCGGGTTATGTAAGATTAATTTAGTGATACAGCTCTTCAAGAAAATTGGGGAGATTGAGATGAAAAAGGGAAAAGTGCCTCAGAAACGACCGAATTTAATACACCCCCCTCTAATAGTAACCCATTTTCTCCATTCTGCAGCCTTTTA
>NW_027279795.1:427500-437500 GCF_046629955.1 Centroberyx affinis
CTGCTGCTTAACTACAAAGCAGGATCCTCTGACGCCTGCTGTGACTGCTGTCCGCAGACTGACACAACACACACACACACACACACACACAGGTACACACACACACACACACACACACACGCACACATGCACCGAAAAACAAAGACAAGTTCACAGATATTCATATATGCATGTGCAAGGTGGATATATACATGAATGCACATACATATGCACATACTGTATACATGCACCAGCACACACACACACACACACACACACACACACACACACACATTGTTGTCCACTGGGCGGTAGGGGTGACATAAACAGATTGGTCGTGCCTAGCCCCATAGGGAGGAGGGGATATTTATCAGCCTGACCTCGTTGTGGAGACAGACACACTTTATACTGTGTGTCCTGCACAGGGGATGGGAGCACACACACACACACACACACACACACACACACACATGTACCGCACCTCTGAAACACGCCCCATCTTCTTCTTCCAGAATGGTCTCATCTGTTCATCTGCACCTTTATTTCTAATTCATTTCTTTTTCACCCCTTCTCTCCCTCCTCTCTCCCTCTCTCTCTCTCTCTCCCTTTCTCTCTCTCTCTCTCTCTCTCACACACACATACACACACACTACCAGCAGCTAACATTAATGATGCTGGCATCACGGGGGCGAGACACTTCATTGTCCTCTTGTCGGCCAACCCTCATCCGCCTGCTCCCTATTTCCATCTTTATTCATTTATGCCTCTTCTCTCTCTTCCCTCAAGATGCATATTAATACTAATGGTGATAAGGAGCAAATTCATTCTGAGAAAGAGGGACAGAGAGCGAGAGTGAGACAGAAATATGGAGAGAGACAAGGAGAGGGAGACAGAGAGAGAGAGAGAGAGAACGAGAGAAATAGTGCAAGTGGAGAAGGTGGGAAGAGAGAGAATGATTGACTGAGAGAAGCCAGACAGAAGCAGAGAGGTAGAGGGAGAGGATGGGGGGTGAGGGATGGATGGAGGGCGGAGGAGAAGAGGAGAGATCAACATGGCACTAATTGTTTCCTCTGCACCCCCGCCGAGGCACGATCCGCCATTCATCACCCCGCTGCAATCGGTCCGGCGCCGACACTTTGGCAAATGAGGCCCTCCTCTCACTCCATCCGCTAAGACAGCAGCAACACGTGTAGGTGTGTTTGATACAGAGAGACAGACAGATTGTATGTGTGTGTGTGTGTGTGTGTGTGTGTGTGTGTGCTCAAGACTGTGTGTGAGTGCTTGCATGAGAGACAGACAAAGAGAGATGGTGTGTGGACGTGTGTTTGTATGTGTCTGTGGGTGAGTTTCTGTGTGTGTGTGTGTGACAAAGAGAGAGAGAGAGAGAGAATGTGTGTGTGTGTGTGTGTGCTCAAGACTGTGTGTGAGAGACAGACAAAGAGAGATGCTGTGTGTACGTGTGTTTGTATGTGTCTGTGAGTTTCTGTGTGTGTGTGACAAAGAGAGAGAGAGAGAGAATGTGTGTGTGTGTGTGTGTGTGAATGGGTGTGTCTGCGTGTGTGTGGTCTCTGCTGTCCATTTTAACATGCCTGCGGCAGTGAGAGAACAGAGAACACACACTCACACACAAACACAAACACACACTCTTCCCGTTGATGGCTCAAAAAAAACATGAACTCATTTTTCATTTTCTACTTTGGGGCGGCGTCATTGATCAGCTGTGGTAAATCAAACGGAAAATCAGCAGTGAGAGCTTTCTGTCTGCGTGACGCTGACGATATGCACTCTTGTATATAAGATGCCCAGATATCACATGTAGAGTTAAGCAACAAGCCATGAGACTGTAAAACACGGCATTAAGGCTTATTGCTTTTATTAAACAGCGGTAAGAAACCATCGTAATGAGTAAGTAATTAGCTTAGCGCTAGTTACATGCTTGCCAGCTGTGCATGTCTTGGTAAATGAAAATATAACATTGAAAAATCCAATAAAATCACCAATAACAGCTGCTACCACAACATTACTGCTGACATATACCTAGCAAGGCCTACTGCAATAACATTAAAGTTCATTATTAAAGTAACAATGAAAAGAAAAATGACTTTTTCACTGTTAGGTAATTCTCCACATCATAACATACACCTATTTAATAATAATAAATGCCAACACATTTTCAACATTTTTATTTTATTGTATTTTTATATCAAAATCACATTACTTTTACTTCTTGGAAAATTTTTAGTGGTTACTTCATGCCGTACCAGTTGGTGAACCTGAAAATTCAGACCATTAATACCATCACAGATTTTGGAACGACTCCTTGCCCCTCCCTTCATGTAAAACCTTTGACAACATTGCCCCCGAAAAGTGGCCAATAGATATCAGATAAAGGGGGTAGAAAAAAAGTACATTTCTTACTCTGGCATGCACTATAGTGATGCTATCTTCAAATGTGAGATTCTGTGATTAGAGTAGGCTGTCATGCCGCTATGTGATACAGTTCTTTATGTACCTTGACCAGTGAACTTGACCAGCATTTTAGCATTTTTTCCTAAGACTCCATAGTTGCGTCCCAGTGGCTGGGATTTATTCATTTTGAAGAGTCTGAGTTTGTGACAGATCAAGATATTGCACAAAGCATTTCACAGTGGATTGCTTCACAAGTATGCAATGGGCTTCTCTTTATTTCTCTTTCGCACAGTCCCTCCCCCATCATGCCCCGCCCCAACATCCTGTTTCAACCAGAAATACAGAATTACTGAAGCAGATCAGCATCGAAAAGCCGTTTCCTTATGACTTTAAGTCCAGCAAACAATATGACAAACCTGAATGAAACTCTCTAATGTAAAATGACATGACTTACCTTATCAGGAAACTAGGGGAACTTGAAATGAATTTCTTTTTTTTTTTACCAGCTAACAAAATGCTTCCACAAGCAAATTGAATTGTGGAGAAATGAGAAATGGAAAAAGCAATGTTCCAATGAAGCTGCAGTGAAAAATAGCTGCAGCAGGAGCAATAACTTACAGGCCATCAGCTGGTCTATAAAGGTTTCTACCACAGGCGTTTCAGACACGGCAGCTCAACAAGGACCTAATGAAAACCCTACAGCCTCTCAGCGGCATCGGCACATGTAGATGCTGTGTAATGAGAGTGTAAATGTTCAATTAATCTTTTATTATAAATCGATAATACTTAGGTAATAATAGAAAATGTTATTCCTCCACCAAGCAATATGGTTCTAGTGTAGTTCCACACCTAGTATGTTAGTTTTTAAATTATCCGTTAATAATATAATATTTAAATTGACTGTGTGCTTATCGGTTGTTTTAGAACTGCTTCGAGCGACTCAGCCAATCAGAACCGAGGACTGGAACTATCCTTTTTTATAACTGAAGATTTCTCCAGAGCCACCAATTAGCTCTTGCCCTCTCACATGTATCACGGCACCTATAGACCTCATCATGTGCCTGTGCATGTATGAAATTTCACCAAAGCCACCCATCGCATCTCATCATCTCAATGTAAAGTGCAACCCCCCCCCTCCCCTCCCCTCTCCCCTCTCCCCTCCATGTTGCCTGACTCAGCCCTAATTTCATTTTCACGGCTCTAAATTAATTACGGTACATCGTGAGGAGTTTATTTATTTATTTATAGCTTGAACATCTAAGAAATTACATTAGATGGGATGAAGCATGTCCCGTGGGAGCTCCTTCCCCCAAATGCTGCTTGATTGTTTAGATTCGAATCCACATTCATTTATGTGGCAGCGCTATTTTTTTCATTAGGGGGGTCCCAATTAAAGCAGCATCTTCTGGAGACTGCAGATGGGGTGAGAATGGGAGGAGGGGGATGAGAGGAGAGATAGATAGAGAGAGAAGGCGGGGGGGGGGGTGCAACTGTTCATGTATGCATGCGTGTATGTGTATGTGTGTTCATATGTGTGTGTGTCTCTGCATGTATGTGAGCGTCAGATGTGCAAATTTAATTACACATACCTCAACGGATTATTGGCACTGAGGGGAACGTATAGACAAGAGGCGTGGGCGAGAGATACCGCGGCACCATGGGAAAACCATGGGAGGATCATATAGGCATGTTCTCTAGATTTCAGTGTGAGATCTTACTGTGATGGTCGTGATGGTGTTGGAAATCACGCTGAGCCTATAGAGGGAGGATTTGGGTGACGGTGTAAGGCTCCTTTGTTTCTGCAATGTAGTGCGTGGATGTACATGTATGCACATAATGCTGTGTGTGTGTGTGTGTGTGTGTGTGTGTTCTGCACAGGTGTATGCAGATGAATCAATAACGCCTTGTGATGTAATGCCTTGTGGTCGGATGTAGCGCCCCTGGCTTTGGCTTTGTTGGTTTCCAGCTGCGGTTGTGTGTGTCGAGGTGCGGGGCGTACTGCGCTGAAGGGGAGGACAACTAGATTATCAGACCAACTGATCTTTCCTGTTCCCATAATCCACTTTGTCTCTCCCTCCTTGGTCTGATCTCACTCCTTTAGAGAGACTGACTAGTTTCGGTGCCTCTGTGTTCCTGTCTTTCACAGAACTGGCCCTCTCTGTTTTTTTTTTTTTTGTCTTTCCATCTATAAATATATTTATCTATCTCTCTATATCTATGTATCTCAGTACTTCTATCTCCGTCAGCTTATTACTGGATCTCTCTCTGTTTCTGTCTTTCAGGTCAATTCAATTCAATGAGCTTCATTGGCATGAAATACATATATTCTGTATATATTGCCAAAGCACATACAGTACAAAGCCTCTCAGTCTTTCTCTCTCACTTCGAAAACGCTCACCTCTGCACTCTCACTTCACATGCTCTATTCTTTCTTCTCTCTCTCCTCTGTTCTTCCCTCACTTTCTTCTCTCTTTCCTTTCTTCTCCTTCCCATTGTTTTACATTCTCCTCCTACAGTATCTCCTCGCTCTCCTCACTCTCAGTTATTGTAGTCTAATCCAGGCCTATCCTGTACGCTGCAAAAACAAACAAAAAAATCTATTTTATTTAAGTGAAAAAAACTTGATTCCAATGCAAATTTCTTGAATCAGGCATTATTTTCTTTATAAACTAGTGGAGTGATCTGCCTCGATTCAAGATATTGACACTTATTTCTCAAAAAAATTAAACAATCGAAGCTGCAAACAGGTGGAGTATTCTCACCCCACTAGTAGAGTTTCTCCACTTTCCTTAAGAAAAAATAAGATCTTTAGACTGAATATGAGATGAAATGACTTGTTAAGGTGAACATTTTTTTTTTTTTTGCAGTGTATAGAGGCTGGTATCCTTGATGTGCCCTTGTGTTTAACAGTGATGAGGTAGATTTATGTGTGCCTCTCAGGCACACGGCCGGTGCTATCATGTCATAAATTAACGGCTGGTCACAGACAGAGATGGGCTATGATGCTGAGAGAGAGAGAGAGAGAGAGAGAGAGAGAAAGCCCTGTGTACACAGACTGTTGGTTTATCATAATCACGGCTTTATCCACCTGCTCCTGTTGTCCTGCCATTTTGTATCTCCCACCCCAACTGTCCCCCCTGTCCTTGGCTTTATCGCTTGTTATCACTCTCCCTCTCCCTCCACAACCTCCTCTCTTTTCCTCTTCATCCCTTCTTCTTCCCCTGTTCTGCTTCCCTCGCTGCCTTTTTTCTTCACCTCTGACCTCCTCTCTCCTCTCTGCTCAGTGTTTGAAGGTGTCTTTGTCTAGAGATGAAACCGTAGCATTGATCCATGTCACCTGAAGGCTTTTTATTGGCTTTAGTCAGCATTGTGAGGGGCTGGAGAAGATAGAGACGGGCTGGGGAGAGAAGAGGGGAAGAGAAGAAGAAAGAGAAGACGGAGGGAGGGGAAAAGGAGGATGGGGGAAATAAAATGGAGGGTGGAAAGGGTGTGGGACATGACTGGGTATTGGCATCTGATTGCATCAGTGTGTGTGTGTGCATGTGTGTGTGCATGTGTGTGTGCATGTTTTAGAGACACAGCAACAGCAGCGGGGGACTGATGCGGCGTGCTGTGGCTGTATTTGTATTTGGCACACCACAATAGATAAAGCAAATGTAGCGTGCTATCTCACACACTGAAGTCAGGGGGGTTAAATATAATAACCAGCCAGGCAGAGAGGCTATGCCACGGCCACGAGAGATAAAACCCATTCGGCTCCGTTTCCAACACGCAACTGCAGTATTTCTAATTTAATCCCCAATCCCCATTTGGTGATTGTTTTTTGTTCATCCTCCCATCTTGTTGTGTTGAGTTGCAGCTGAATTTAGCCGTGCTCCACTTCCATTAAGAGGTAAAGCTTTTGGTACTGAGGAAGAGGAAGTGTGTGTGTGTGTGTGTGTGTGTGAGTGAGTGACTGACTGTGGTTCCTCTCTGTAAGTACTGTATATTCATAAACTGAACACATGAACGCTGCTACTGTACTGTAAACATGGTCAATTTAACCAAGTAGGGCAGAGGAACACTTTTGCCTCTCTCTGTCTCTCTCTCTCTCTTTCTCTCTCTCCCTCTCTGTCTCACATCTGCCTGTGCTGTTGTGCGCCTACAGTCAGATGAAGATACCTTTTGTTTCCACTGTGTTTTTCTCCCTTCTTTACGATTCTCGCTTCTCACATCTCTTTTCCCTCTCTCTCTCTCTCTCTCTCTCTCTCTCTCTCTTTCTCTCTCTCTCTCTCATTCTCTCTTTCTCTCTCTCTGCCAGCTGTAAGAGATAATTATTTCCAAACAAGCGGTCCCCTGGGTGAGGCCGTATTATCCAAGGCTGCCTTCATTAAAATTCCCGCAGCTGCACGGACATCTTCACACCGCGGTGAAGGGAGAGACAACGAGATGGAAAGAGAGACAGAGAGAGAAAGAGAAAGAGAGAGAGATATAGACAACAACAGCTATGTTGCTACTGGATGAGATTGACAAACAAAAAAAAAAAAAAAAAAATCCAAACAACACAAAGCAAAGAGGAAAAGAGAAGTCAGTAATCAGCTATAGGAGTGGTTAATTAGGTACAGTAGCTTGGCATATGGCGTACATGGGAACCATGGACACTGTTAGGGATCGTTGAAGTCCGTTGACGTGACCATGTGATCGTCTCCCGTAATCAGTCCAAATGCCCTTTTGTGCCACACACACACACACACACCTACACACACACCTACACACACACACACACACACACATACACACACACACACACACACACACAGAGGAATATAGATAGATTCATAAAACATCCAAAATGACAAGATAAAATGTGAATATATAGTATGTGTACATATATATATAACAGATGAGGCACAGATACAGCCATCTAGGGCCTACACACACACACACACACACACACACACACCTACATGCACGCACTCATATCCAAGAGAGCAGCAAGGCATTTACATAATGGGGTTGGACAATGCATAGCGTAAAGGTAATGCATTCCTTTCTTATGTCAGCATAACTTCACATACACCGCGAGTCAGTGACATCGGGGAAAAGATTGGCATGTCCAATTCGATTTACTTGAAAAGAGTGTGTGTGGGGCTTTAGCATGTAGCATAGGTTCCACAGAGCTGCAGTAAGGCTGGATTTTATCACCAGTGTCCTGTCAAACCCTTGTATCGCATTTTTTTTTTCATTTTGCCCTCTGCAATAATAGCACTACTACTGCTATGACTACTACTACTACTACTACTACTGCCACTACTGCTGTTGCTACTACTACTGCTACTACTACTACAGTAATAATGTACTTTATGTATATAGCGCTTATATTATTTTTCATTTTGCCCTCTGCAATAATAGCACTACTACTGCTATGACTACTACTACTACTACTACTACTACTACTACTACTACTACTACTACTACTACAGTAATAATGTATTTTATGTATATAGCGCTTATATTATTTTTCATTTTGCCCTCTGCAATAATAGCACTACTACTGCTATGACTACTACTACTACTAATAATGTACTTTATGTATATAGTGCTTATCTAGTTCACAAAGTTTACAAGAAGGCGTAAAAACAAGAATAGTAAAACATATAAAAAGGAGATAAAAATGGGAATTATATGGATCTCCAAACACAAAAAAAAACAAATAAAACCACAGAAAATAACACTTGATTTCAACAGGAAAATCAAGCAAGACTTTGCTCAGTTTGCTGACTTTGGAGATACGAGGTTTCTGAAGGACACCGGCATCACGCTCTGTAATGCAGAGCAGCGGCAGCAGCTGCACCACCAATAACATCCATTGTAGCCCCTGGTCTTTGTCAGCGGTTCTCAATGACAAACCCAGGGTCATCTCTTGCCCTGGGATCTGACAGGGTTCATATCTTCAAAGAGGAAGAGGAAAATGTCAAAAGCCCAAGGCAGCGATTTCAGCTGACTGTGAAAAACCACTGGATCTGGATCAGGATCAGGGGGGGAGAGGGTTCGAAGGAGGTGGAATGGGAAGGACACTCGCGAAAACGTATTTTATGCATTCCCCCTTGGAAAAGCTGGACTATATACTTTTGGTAAACAATAAATAAATAAATTAATAATTTGAAGGGTTTCATTCCAAAATCCATTTTCGAAAGAATTGCTGCCTGGAATTCATCATGTCAACAGTCCAAAACCGCAGATGATTCTATTCTTATTTTGTAGGAGTAGGTGTGACTTTTTTCAAATGCCGGATATCTCACTTTGGAATGAAACTCGTTTCATTTGCAAATGGTTAGTAATTTATTTCAAATATCATCATATATCCAAAAAAGAAGAAAGCACCCTTTTGAGGCAAAGTGAACTGATAGTAGACCTAAAATATTCTTCTTTGTGTTGTAAATAGAGGCGGGAGGGGAGGGGAGCACCACCACAGACAAATAATTCCTTTCTATCTTCAAATAGTGTTTATGCATTCAGTTTTCCCTCTTAGAACATTTCATTCATGCCCAAACTTTCACTAACTTTTTCCACATCTTAGAGGCTCAGATTTCCTGAAACTGCACAGAACAACTCTAAAGGAGTACACAAAGTTTTTGGGAGATTGACTCGTTAATCATAGACACGAACATGTCCACAGTACAGCATTCCCTTCGGTGCTCCATGCTAACACGTTAGCATACACTCTGTTGAATGATAAGCAGAGTTCCATTCAAAGTCGGAAGTCAGAAATTCCCAGTTGGTAGGTTGTAATTACAACTTCCACGTGTTAAAGTGGTCCAGCTCAGAAAAACCAGGGAAGAAATATGGATGCTGGCAAGGTTTTTGCCCAACGTAAAATACTGTTACCTATGCAACTGTTATGTAAATGATATTCACCAATGTTAGCTCGGTAGCATAGAATGATAGCAACTGTAAACTGCAACTTTACATTTCGAATTTAGGTGTTTAACCATTTACCACACAGGAATTTAAGTGTATTTTGAGGATTAGAAACATGTTAAAGGTCATGCTGAGTAGCATGTATGCCGCCATGTTGGCCTGATGTCAGATAAATGCATCTCGGAGAAATCAGGGGTGATAAATTTCCTACTTGGAATTCTGACTTGAAGGGCTGTTTCATTGCATTTTTTGCTTGTAGGAAGTTGGAATATCGGACTTTCCAAAATCTCTGGAATGCACACCAGCATTATCTGGAAAGTGAGAAAATGAGAAGCTAAATAAATTTTGAATGGAAGATTGGTAAAATATATAAAAATAGCACAGTGTCTACTCTTTTGAACTAGCAGGGACTAGTTTCCCTGTTTATACAGAAAGTGAATGTGGTGGATGATTTGAGAATGTGTGGCCTACAGCTAAAAATCACTGCGCGGCGGATGAATACATGACTGCTCATCTGAAATAGTTACAAAAATAAACCATGGCTACATACATATATACTATATATATATATATATATATATATAGTTAATACTGAGTTGATTATATTTTACTTTTAAATCTACAGGTCATGTTACACTGCCAAATTTTTATCACTAAAAAGTCTGTGTTCTTCCTTTGGATAATGCTAGTTCCTGATCACTCAACATAATGT